>NC_041216.1:12698919-12778151 GCF_002837175.3 Physeter macrocephalus | reverse complement strand
TCCACAGCATGTGGGATCTTCCCGGACCGGGGCACGAACCCGTGTCCCCTGCATTGGCAGGTGGACTCTCAACCACTGCGCCACCAGGGAAGCCCCTGCCTTTTCTTAACTTTCTCTGCCTCTGTGAATTTAGGAGAAACAAGATATCTAGTGTGGTCTTGAAGGGGTGTTTTTATGTGGGAATGTCCCTGTGTGGACTGTGTGTGTCCAATATTTTTGGTGCGAGGGCTGGTTTTGATATGGATGCCAGCCACGTCTTTGCTCAGGTGTGCTGGCTGATAGGGGGTGTGGTTGGTGTTGGAGGATCTAAAGCCTGTGCAGGGTGAGAGGCAGGACTTCCTCTCTGCTCCATGGCTGTTGCTGCCCTTTCCTTCCCCTGTTGTTGTTGTTCCGGATCTAGTGCAAGACTGTGGCGTGGAGTGGGCAGGGCCGGAGTGTTAGCTGGGCTGGCAGCCAGGGCATTGTAGTTGCAGGAATCAAGGTGTTTGTGCTGCTGCCAGAGATCTCGGTGGCCTCTGTGGTGGTCCTTTCCCAGGACTTGTCTGCCCTAGATCCAGCACCAACCTGTGGTGTGGAGTGAGCAGGGCTGGAGCGTTCACTAGGCTGGGACGCTGAATGTGGCATGCTGGTTGCAGTGTCTCCTGTGGTGCTGTCACAGGAATAAGCACTGACTGTGGCCTATGTCACCCCACCCAGACCACACCCCAGGCCCCCAAGCTGTCTCTGCATCCTTTCCCAGGGCCCAGCTGGCTCAGATCGTGCACCAAGCTGTGGTGTGGAGTGAGCAGGGCTGGGGTGTTTGCCCTGCTTGGATTGGGGAATGTGGCAAGGTGGCAGCTGCCAGTGCAGAGTCTGGTGTGTTCTGATGGTTGGCAAGCCAGCACCCATGCACTCTTCACGAGTAGAGTCTAGGCTTCTCTAGCTCTTCTGTCCTTGCAGTTCTCCCAGTAGCCAAGGGGGCTTGTCTCCTCCCTGTAGGACTCCAGACTGGGTTATCCAGTCTGTGACTCAACCTGCTTTCTCCCCAGGATGAGGGTCCACCCTGTGGACTTCTCTTCCTTTCAGATCCCTCCGAAGGCTGGAGGTCCCGACCCTATGCCTTTTGTCTGTCCTACCTGGTTACATGGAAATCTTTCTTGCAACTTCGGTTGTATAGGAGTTCTCTGGTCAGTTTTCAGTGAGAATTGTTCCACATGTAGATATTTTTTTGATGTGTTCGTGGGGGGAGGTGAGCTCCATGTCCTCCTACTCCACCATCTCGAGCTGATCAAATCCGTGTTTCTGATATTCGTAATTGTGTCTTCTTTTTTTATTGGTTAGCCTAGGTAGAAGTTTTATCAGCTTTCTCAAAGACTCAGCTTTTGGTTTTGTTGATTTTGTTTCCTGCTTTACCTTTTTGTTTCCTGTTGATTTCCTGCTTTTAATTTCATTGATTTCTGCTCTAATTTTTCTTTCCTCTGCTTACTTTAGACTTAATTTTGCTTTTTCTAGTTCCCTGAAGCAGAAGTTTAGATTATTGATTTCAGCTCTTCTTTTCTAATAGATGCATTTAATGCTGTAAATGTCCCTCTAAGGACTGCTTTTGCTGCATCCCACAAATTTTGATAAGTTATAGTCTCATTTAGCTCAAAATTATTTCTCTTGAGACTTCTTTGATCCATGTGTCATTTAGAAGTGTGTTGTTTAATCTCCAAGTACTTTGGGATTTTCCAGCTACCTTTCTGTTGATTTTTCTAGATTAACTCCATTATAGTCTGAGAGCATACTTAGCATGATGTTATCACTGTCAATTAGATCCAGTCTTGATGGCACCGTTCAGTTCAACTATATCCTTCCTGATTTATCTGCCTGCTGGATCTGTCAGTTACTGATAGAAGTTGAAGTCTTCAGCTGTAAAGGGGATTTGTCTCTTTCTCCTTACAGTTCTGTTTTTGCCTCATATATTTGATGCTTTGTTGTTAGGTGCATACACATTAGTCATATCTTCTTGGAGAACTGACCTCTTTATCATTATGTAGTGCCTTTCTTTATCCTTGATAATTTTCCTTGCTCTTAGGTCTGCTTTGTCTGAAATGTAGCTACTCCAGCTTTCTTTTGATTAGTGCTACCATGATATCTTCCTCTATACCTTTACTTTTACTATGTCTGCAAGAACCACCCCCCCGACCCCCGAGTACCTTTTTTTTTTTTTTTTTTTTTTTTTTGCCACACTGCGCAGCTTGTGGGATCGTTTCCCAATCAGGGAATGAACCCGGGCCCTTGCAGTGAAAGTGCCAAGTCCTAACCACTGGACTGCCAGGGAATTCCCAAGAAACCCATTTTAAATATAAAGACAACATATAGTTGGGTCTTGTTTTTAAATCCACCAACAGCCAGTCTTTAATTATCTAGAACATTGACATTTGAAGTGATTACTGATATAGTTTATCTACCACATTTGTTACTGTTTTCTATCCCTTACCTTGTTCTCTGTTCCTATTTTTGTCTTTCATTCTTTTTGGGGGGGAGGTGAGGAAGGTTAAGTATGGAAAGAAGGGTACTTGTGAATTTTGAGCATCCTCTTGAATTATAGTGGGCATTTGTATTTCTTTGGCTGCTTCCTATTCTGGGGAAATTCCTTACTGAGTGCATTTTTGTGGGCATTAATGCACTGTTTCCCACTGTAGAAGCTAAAATGAGCCATCCTCCTTCTCATCACTCTTTGGCATCTAGAATCTGGGATGATGACCTGAGCTTGGCCAAGTGGGCACTCCCTGGCAGGCCTTTGAGTACTGATGAAATGACAAAGCAATTAAAATTTAATCACAGCAGTGGGCTAGTGGCATTGTCCTGCAGCAACTTAGAAATTTTTAAGGAAAGCAGATTCTTGTAGAAACCCTGCTTGACTTGAACCTGAGCTCAAATCCTGGCTGTTGCGACTTCAAGCAAAATGTCTTCTTGTAACTGTATCACACATGATAAAAATTTACAAAAAGAAAGAGAAATCTAGAGATGCATTTTAGCACTAATGTGCTACCATGGGCAAACCCCTTCTCCTCCCTGAACTTGTCTTCAGCTTTCATGTACATTATTATTACATAGTTCCACTTTAAAAGCACCTAGCTCATAGATGCGGGTAGGTGAATTAATCAAACTTAGGGTCTTCCTCTTTCAACTTCCCAAGGTCTTTCTTCCACTGGACCACGGGTGGGTGGGAGGGGAGAGACAGGCATTACCCAACTTTAGTCTCAAACATTACTGCTACCCTCGGCTCAATTTGTTGTCATGGGGAAACAATGCAGTCAAGAACAAGCTGCATTTAGAAAACTTTTTCTAAGGGGTGGCCGGAGAGTCTGTTTGCAGTGATTTGCCAAAGACTTAACACTGACTGGCCCACAGAAGACAGTACTGAGACCATCATGGGCCAAGCCCTATGATCCCAGTCTTAAAAGCAATGTGTTTCATGAGAAGGGGGGCCTTCCCTGTCTTGTTCGTGTTCTATTCTCAGTGCCTTAGAACATTGCTTGGCCCACAGAAGGCACTGGTGTTAACCTAACGCTGTTGGGGGTGGGTGGGTGGACATCATGCCGGAGTCTCTTCATCTGTGACTGAGCCTAACAATACTGATCCCAGGATGGTGCTGAGAACAAGATGCAAAATGATACTGAAAGTTCTAATCCCTGGTGCATGTTTGGAACTTAACAGATGAGTTTTCATTTCTCTTGTGTTTATCTTTCACTCAGAATTTAAGTAAATATAAATGAATTTTAAAATTGCTGGGAAAAAAATGACTGCAAATGCATTCTATGTACACATGGAACTTCTATACCATTATACTTTGGGATTACGTGTGCTAATAATAAGTTCATCGGTTAGAATTAATGTGCCTTAAACATTTAATAAGAACTTTCCAATGCTTGTGATATTGACAAAGTTTATTAAATTACGTAAACACAACATAACTGTCTAAAATATGAATGAATAGGAACAATGCTTGGAAGAGAATCTGGGAAAATAAAGTTGTGTGAAATTAAGGTGAATTTTTTTTGCTGTACGCGGGCCTCTCACTGCTGTGGCCTCTCCCATTGCGGAGCACAGGCTCTGGACGCGCAGGCTCAGCGGCCATTGCTCACGGGCCCAGCCGCTCCGCGGCATGTGGGATCCTCCCGGACCGGGGCACGAACCCGTGTCCCCTGCATCGGCAGGCGGACTCCCGACCACTGCGCCACCAGGGAAGCCCCTAAGGTGACTTTTTAAAAACTAGGCTTAAGGGAGTCCCCTCGTTGACCTAATGGTTAGGATTTGGCAATTTCACTGACGTGGCCCAGGTTCAATCCCTGGTTGGGGAACTGAGATCCTGCAAGCCACGTGGCACAGCCAGTATTAAAAAAAAAAAAAAAAAAAAAAAAAGGCTTAAAAAAGAAAGAGAAAGGCTGAAAAAAATTTAAACTTGAAAAAAACAAAAACAAAAACAAAACCAAGAAATGTTCCCATCCTTACAGGGATAAAAGTAGGGAAGATTGAATTCTTGTCACCTACTGGAGACCAACCTAAGATCTGAGGCAGTGGAAATTCTACTGGTTGGAGTTATCACCTTGTCACCATGACACAAGAATGCAGGGAAAGCTCCAGGTAGGTGAAGTGAGGTTCCTTGGTCTGGCTTCCGTCTGTTCCTTAAATGCCAAGTTTCCCAACTGAACGCCCTCTCCCTCATCTTCCCCATTCCTCAGAAAGGCTTCACCATCTTGCTCACCTCTGACAGCTCCTTTCCCCAGGTCACCTGCTGATCTTTCTTGTTCCCTCCTGTTACTGCCTCTGTTCAGGCCCCAGAGCATCTGCACTTACTGCTGGTCTCCCTGCCTCCAATCTCTCACATCACTTACCATCAGATCCACCTTCCACAGCACAGCTCTACAACCCAATCCTCTATTCAAATATCTTCTACGTAACTCAAGGGCCGAATTCCTCCTCCTCGTATTTAAAGTCCTCTAACGTGATCCACTTGGCCAAACTTGCTTCTCATTCCCCATTATCAAAGTCCACGTTCCTTGAGCGCCCATGCCCGGTGCTTTCCCAGCTCCGCGGCTTTGCTCCGCAGATGTTTCTTTCAACAGGAGGGCCTCCCACCCCAACATCTCCAAAGGGTCAGCCTAAGTGTTGTCTCCTCCGAGATGTCTTGAAACCCAGATGAAGTTCCAACTCCCTTCTCTGAATGCCCACTTTACCCCAGTGGTGTTTATCATTTGCAACCTGATCACAAACTCCAGGAGGGCAAGAAACACTGACTGCGTCTTCCCAGCACGTTGTACAGGGTATATGGTCCATGGAAGGCAACACGACAGCATTTTAAATCTAGGAACAGCCCCCAGTACATCCACAGGCAGCAGTCTGGAAAGGGGCTCTCTCTCCTCCCAAGCTTGTCACAGCCTGTCACAGAGGCTCTCCAGCTTCCCTCCTGCTCTGATCGATGCCTCTCTACAGTCCCTCAATGGTGGAGACCAGATCAGAACCAACCACTCCATCTATCTCTGGAACCTCCTATAGAGATAGGTCAGACAAGTAACGCAGAGAGTGAGTGGGACAAGGGTAGTCCTGAGTGGTTTTTCTTCCTGGTTTTGATTAATCCAAATTCTAAGGCGATGAGGTATCCTACTACACTTCAGATTCATCATGGCAAGACATTCAACAACCAGCACAGAAGAAAGAACTCTGTTCATGAAGAGCTCATCTGGTGATGCTCTGAGTTGCCAAATTGATTCACTTATCAGCTTGGCCATAGGATTCTTGATAGGAAGGATTTATAAACCCCTAAGAAACTTGACTTTTTTCTGTTGGGTGAGAAAAACCCTTCAGGAAAAGTGTTGGCTACCTACCCATGGGTGAGCTCAAGGAACAAAACAGCCATTATACCATGAACTTTTTATGCTAAGAAAAAGAGAGCAAGATAGATCAGGAAATGCAACGTCAATTCAAGCACCATGAAATTTTGTCAAGCAAAAATAGTCTTTATTCAAATTTAATGGAAACAGGGGTCACTATACTTTGCAAGACGGGGAAAAATAAAATTAAAAAAAATTCTTTTCTTTTCTTTTTTAATATAAAACAATATAATCACAATACCAGAATATGGAACTCTACAGTTTATTTCCTATGGGTTACTGCAGGTATCAATTTTCCTTGACTGTGCTATTCACAACTTTGTTAAGTCCAAAAATATGAAACCAAAGTGGTAGGAAACTTAAGACTTAGCACTTTCACTAAATGGCATACATCAAAGGGCATCAATTCAAGGGCAAAATGGTTGAACTCACCATACCTACCTATGTCATCATTCCAGCCTTAAAGCCATCCAGGTACTGAGCTCCCTGTAGGAAAGGCCAGGCCTCAAAGGCAAGGCATTTTGGATATTCTACTGTGGGCCACGAGTAAAGGGGGTTTTCAAAGAGAAGACTGCTTTCAGTCACGCAGGAAGGCCTGACACCAGGAGGCTTTACGGAGAGGAAGCGCTTAGACTTAACAATTGTAGACACACCATTAGGAGAGTTAAAAATGTACAGCAGTGACATATGTTCTACTTCAATCACTTGTGCTACGGCTACCAAACATGTACAAAAGACTTCTCGGGTAGTTCCAGCTGTGGTCGTAGCCAGTTAGGACCTTGAGTGGGACCTAGATCTAGACCGGGAGCGCGATCTGGATGCAGACCTGGATCTAGACTTGGACCGGGATCGGGTTTTTGACGCGGACTTTGATCTGGAGCGTGACTCTGACGGGAGGTTTGGTTTTGATTTGGAATTGGACCTCGACCTGGACCGGGTCTCCTGATTGGCTCCAGCATCCTCACTCTCCCCTCGGCCTTCCCTCTGGCCCGACTCGGACTTGGCGTGTTCCCGCTCCTTCGAGCCTGAGCGGGATCGCGATCTGGACTGGGAGCGGTCGGCGTCTTCCTTCTTCTTCTTCTTGCTGCTGCTGCCCGACTTGCTGTCTCGCTTGCCGCCTCGTTTTCTGCTCCTCTCGCTCTTGCTGCGGCTGCGGCTGCGGCTGCGGCTCTCCTCCCTGCTTCTCTTCCTCCCCTTCCTCTTGTCCTTGCTTTGGCTGCGGCTGCGGCTGCGGCTGCCTCCCTGGCTGCGGCTGCGGCTGCGGCTCTTGCGCAGGCTCTTCTCCTGGCTGCGGCTTCTGCTCACGCTGCCCCGCTTCTCCTGCGCGCCCCCCTCCTGGCTGCGGCTCCTACTCTTGCTCTTGCTTTTCTGCCTGCTGGGGCTGCGGCTCTTGGACTTGCCGGTGCTGTCGCTGTTCTGGACCTTCTCCTCGGCCTGGTCCTTGCTCTTGCTGCGGCGCTTGTCGGCGCTGCGGCTGCGGCTCCGGCTCTGGTCCTTGCTGGGGCTCCGGCTCTTGTCCTTCTTGCTGCGGCTGCGGCTCTGGCTGCGGCTGCGGCTCTTGCTCCGGGAACGGGAGCCTGACCTGGGGAGACACGGGGATAGCGAAGCCGCATGTGACTTCGTACTTTCAGGCTGCTCATCAGAATAAAGCTATGCGTGGAGCTGTGCCCCACAATACAAAGCCCGGCTTGTGCTGGCCAAGGACTGCTTTCTGAAGCCCCAAGACTCCAGTCCAGAGCTGGGAATCCTGGGGTGAGGGAAGACGGGGAACACCGTTAACACCAAAGTGGGAAACAGTGCATGTGGGCCCTGCGTGAATACCAGGAAGACCTACCTGGACCGGGATCTACTCTTAGAACGACTGCTTTTGCTGCTGCCGCTTCGGCTTCTGCTCTTACGAGAATGTCTGCTTCGAGAGCGAGATCTAGGGGAGAAAGGTTTTTTTTTTTAATACTTGCTGACAAAACGCTGGCTGAAAAGAGTCAATTCAGACATCCTTTCTATCAAAAAATATGCACGGCCCTGGCTGCGTCCAGGCACAAAGTTGAAAGAGAACTCTCTCCCGTGCTCTGGGCGCAGAGATCCGGTCACCCACAAACACTCCGCCTGGACGGCCTGCCTGACACTCGTAGTGCCTCCATTCCTGGACCCACGGCCCCCGAGACCTGCTCTTTTTGCTGGGTTCCCTCCTTATTCCCGCCGATGCCGCTGTTACTCACCAGTTCCTCACACGAGGAACCACAGCCACCCTCGACTCCCCTCTCTGCCTCACCCTCTTCTGCACTGCTGAGCCTCCTCTCACCTTCTCCAGTTCCTCTACCTCGGCTGCCCCCCAGCAAGCCACCACCGCTCTCCCTGGTACCGCAGCAGCCCCCTAACCAGCCTTCCTGCATACACTTTTGCCCTTCACTTATTTATTCAACTGATACCAGAGAGCTGTTTTAAAAATACAGCTGACTCTTGAACAACATGGGTCTGAACTGCCCGGGGCCACTTACTCACGGGGTTTTTTCAATAGATACGCACTACAGTACCTCATGATCTGCAGCTGGCTGAATCCACAGGTGTGGGCACTGCGGATGTGAAGGGCTGGCGCCCCAACCCCGCTTGTTCAAGGGTCAACTGTACCCTCCAAGATTAAAGAGTCTCTAATAAGCCGAGACTGTGGACTCTGTCGTTTCCTACCAAAAGCAACCAGGGCTCCTTGGGGAAAATGACCAATTCCAGGTGCAGGGCAGGAAAGGCAAAGACAGAACCTCTCACCATGATGGAAAGAGACTTTCAAAGATTCCTGGGCACTATCATCTATGAAAGAACTCTTGCTCAGAATGTTTAATCTGTATCTCAATCACACCTCTCTAGACCTAACTTCCAGTTTATGGAAGCTCAGGGGATAAAGTACAACAATACAAAGAGGAAACATAAATTCAGAATGTGGGACAGTATTAAAAAAAAAAAAAGCTAAGAAAAGTAATTGTCATGGGGTGGGGTGGGGGGATGAGGCAGGGGACTGCTTCAGACTGAAGAGACCCAATAACCCCTTGCAATACATGACTGGATGGATCCTGGCCAGGAGAAAACACAGCTCTAAGGACAGCCATGAACAACTGGGGAAATCTGAATACGGCCTGGACACTAGATGACTTTATGGGATCACTGTTAATGTTCTTAGGTTGGAAGACAGAAGCGTGCTTATCCTCATTCTTGGAGATACACGCTGAAGTATTTGGGGGTGAAGTATCACTCTCCACAACCTCCCTTCAAATGCTACATTTATTTATGTATAGGGCGTGTCTATAAATATACAGAGAGAAAGGCAGAATTTTAGTAACTGTTGAAGCTATAAGGAGAGCATATGAGTGTTTATGAACTATTCTTTCAACATTTTATGTTTGAAAATGCTGCAATAAAAAATTTGGGGAAATATTTAGTAAAGCACAGTCACACAAAAATCAAACAAAGCCAAAAGACACAGAAGCCAACCTGAAGGGCTCCCAATGACCAAAGACGGAACAATTTGAGCAAAAACAAATTGACTGCAATGGGTCAAACATTAAATATGCAAAGATCCAAGAATTCATTCAAAATAATACTAAACAAGCAACCTCACCACCACCTTTGGGTGTTGCTGGGCACATTCAATATACTGGAAATTGGTAAATAAAGGTACCAACTTTTATTTTCCATGTCTTATAAAAAATTTATTTTAGGGTGGTAGCAAAAGGGTGGAAGAGGGAAATCATCCTTCAAAGAACTACAGCCTTTAAATGCACAAAGAACAGAAAACTAGAAAGTCATCATGTTACAACCACAGCTGAATGGCTTCAGGTAATGATTATCAGCAGACGTTAATAATTCCACTGTTAGGTGGAATGCTGGCACAGAACTGTATAATGGACGGCTAACACGGATGCATGTTATCATCATTCAAAGTGGGACATCCAGACACCACACAAATGCTGCAACAGGAAGTACAAAGCACCTGCTAAAACACTGGCCTTACTCTAAATGCCCGCAAGACCTAACTACGACTTTATAGGAAATATGAGGGACGGGATAAAGGGATGTGTTAAACATCACCAAAGAGCACAATCTGCAAAATCTCAGCTATGGACAAATCTTCAAAACAGAAAACCGTTTCTTCCACAACTAAATGGATGGAAAATAAAAAGAGGGTGAAGGAGGATGCAGCCATGATTAAAAGGAGAATTAAGACACATGTCATCTGATTGCAATGTGTACACCTAGTTGGGATTCTAATATGAACAAACTACAAAAACATACATATTTGAGGCAATTGGGGAAAGTTGAATACAGATGTGTTGCTGTGGTATGGCCTCATGATTTTATTTAAAAGGTTAGGGCTTCCCTGGTGGCACAGTGGTTAAGGATCCACCTGCCAATGCAGGGAACACGGGTTTGAGCCCTGGTCTGGGAAGATCCCACATGCCGCAGAGCAACTAAGCCTGTGTACAACTACTGAGCCTGTGCTCTAGAGCCCACGAGCCACAACTACTGAGCCCGCATGTTTCAACTACTGAAGCCCACGCACCTAGAGCCCGTGCTCCACAACAGGAGAAGCCACCGAAATGAGAAGCCTGTGCACCGCAATGAAGAGTAACCCCCGTATGACACAACTAAAGAAAGCCCAGGCACAGCAACGAAGACCCAATGCAGCCAAAAATCAATCAGTCAATTTATAAAATAAATAAATTTATAAATAAATAAATAAATAAATTTATAAAATAAATAAAAGGTTAGAGATACCCACTTTATAGGCAGAATGACAGGATGTCTAGATTTGCCTTCAAACAATGAAGCAGGAGGGGGTGATCAAACAAGACCGGCAAAATAAAAGAAACTGAAGCTGGATGCGTGATAAGTATAAGGGGACTCAAGGTTCATATTTTCTCTAATGCTTTACGTATTGTTTTCCATAATAAAGAGTTAAAAAACAAAACAACAAAACCTGAAAAGCTTAGACTAATGACTTCCCGCTACTCTTAAACCCTTAACCTGGCCTGTGGCTCAGCAGGATCTCGCTCTTCTCTGCCTCATCTCAAGCCACGCTCCTTTGCTTCTCCCTTCCCCACAACAGGGCCTTCAAAATACGCTGCTCTCTCTGCTAAAAAGGCACTATCCCCCCTCTCTGCCCACCATGTCCAACTCATCCTTTAGGTCTCAGCTTCTATGACATGTCCTTAGGGAAGCCTCTGCCAGCTCTCCGGACGAGTTGGGTCGCGTACTTTCCCTTTGACATACTTATCACAATGGTAATTATTTGCTCAATGCCCGTCTTCTCCACTAGATTGAGTTTCATGAGGGCACGGACCATGTGTGTCTTGTTCACATCTGCAAAACAGCCACCAAATAAGACAAAGTCTCCACTCCTGAGTAGCTGGAGTATCTGGGAGAGTAACAAGGGGTGACTGGTCATGTTCACCCCCAGTAATGGTATGATTTAGGGGACCCAAGAAGAAATGTGAGAGAAGGTCACTGATACCTGCATCAGAGAAAGGACTTTACGTCTACTTGTACTCATGACAAAAGAGTTCAAGAGTTTTACAAATAAATGTTCAGTTTAAAGTTCTGAGCAACTGGACCAGATGGAACCATGGTACTGAAACTTCAACAAAAGAATGAAAATGGATTATCTATGTGCTCATTAATGAATTTACAGCAAGCGCCAACACATCAGTAGTACCTTGAGTGACTCCGGCTCCTGGAGTAGGACCGGCGTCGCCTAGAACCGGGCTTGTCTTCAACTAATCTGATTTTTCTGCCATTGACTTCAGTTCCATCTAACTTTTCCAAAGCTCTTTTCATATCAGAGTAAGACACAAATTCAATCACCCCTTCATTTTTGCGTCCCTTGTGAGCATCTGCATAGGTCACTTCTCCCGCCTGACGCATATAATCCTAAAGAAAAACAAAATCCACCAATAGGTTAAGACACATTTTGTGAAAATATCTAACACAATCATCATAATGAAAGTTTTCCCTTTCCTTTAGGAAGAAATGCTAGCTTTCCTCAGAATGAAGTTGACTCTTAAGTATTTCCAACTACACACTGACCATTTACTGAGGTTCTCTGAAGTGTTAGGCATTAGGTGGGCAGTAGAGGTAATAAATAATAATTTAACTGTTTCTTTAAATAGTTTTGTTTGAATATAAAATTTTCTAGTTAACTATCATTTCCCAAATTTTATAGAGGCAAGTTCTTTGTTTACAGAAGCTTTAGAAGCTCAAGTTACTACATTTAACTCAGGTCTTTTGCACTTCATCATAAATCCTTATTGAAAACATGTATAGCTGTGGATAAATATCTAAGGTAAAAGGTAAACAAATTCAAAAATGGATTACGAAAGACAACAGAACAATATTGTCCAGCTCTAGCTTCAAAGTGGAATGACCACCCATGTCCCTTCACTATTGTAAGCCTCTTTCCTCATTCTCTTTGAGAATATAACCCAATGAGAGAATACAACTAACACGACAGATAAATACTGAAGTGATATATAAATAAGAGAAGATGTGATTAGTGTTTAAAAAGAAAATGAAATCTGGGGTCTTGTGGCCAATTTCCCCATGTTTGTTTATATATAATATATACTCAGTAATAAACATTTGTGGAATGAATACATGAATATTCAATAGTAGTTCATTTTTGTTATTGCTTTCCTCTCCCTATTTTGCAAAGTTACAAACACTGACTATACGCCATTTGATACTATTCCTCTACTCACTGCATCGTAAAATGTTTACATGTCTTAACATACATTACATTCTTCATAATTAGTGTGTCCAATACTTTTTATGAGGATTTCCCAATTGCTGGGACTTCTGGGTTTTATATACAGTCCTTGGCCATTATTCATAATCTAGCAATGACCGTCTTCACGCAAAAATTTCTTTACTTCAGCTGAATTATTTGCAGAAATGGGGGCTCTGGGAAAAAGGCAGGGAGCCCATATAATTTATCATCCAAACTGGGATACATCTAAGAGTAAAGGAAGATGCTATTAAGTTATGCCACACCTGGGACTGTCCTGGGCAAGTTGAGATGTTGCCATACTTCCAAATTAATAATAATAGCTGCTAACATATTGAATGTTGATTGGATGATAGGTAGGATTTAATGAATTTAGTCCTATTTATAGCCACATAAGGTAGATACAATCATTATCCCTATTTTACAGGAAAGTGAAATACAAGAGATATTAAGCAAACTGCTCAAGGTCGTGCAGGTAGTAAGTGAAGGAGCTGGGGTCTGAACATAAGCAGCCAGACTTCAGGACCTAAATTCTTAGGTCCTGGGTAAAACGCACCGTGGGTAAAACGACCAATTCTCAATGCCACTACTCTATAAATTTCAACTCAACGCCACCACAGGGTATTATGAATTTACACATTTTTAAAAACTAACAATATACCACCTTACATTAGTTTTATTTTTGCATTTCTGTGATTAATCGCTAGCATTTGTGCCTGGAACCATTCTAGGCTTTTTATATAAAAATGTATTCATTTCTCACAATAACTCTGAGTAGAAATGAGTATTTCTCCCATTTTATAGTTGAGGAATATGAAGTGCAAGAGGAAAATAAGTTGCTGAAGTAAAATAACTGATAAGTGGCAGAGCTGGGATTCCCATCCAGGCAGGTGGGCTCCAAAGTCCTGCTCTGAAGGCTCCCTTGACTTCCTAGGAAATTGGCTCAACTATTCTCCTTTCCTGAGAGGGAAAGTGCCAAAGACACAGAAGTATAAAGCCAACTGAGGACGTTGGCTAGGCTCCATTTTAACCCCAAGTTTGAAAGCCTTTCTAGTTCCTACCCATAATGTTCAATCCTTAACTCTGAATATTTGTCCTGAAAGAGTATTATTGAGTCATTCCTTCAGAGAGGACAGTCTTGTTGGCAGACACTCAGTAAGGACCTGCTGTAATACTGACAACCAACACAGTGTACTAGAAAAAAATACCAGCATATGTTTTAGTCTCAGCTCTTCTGCTAAGACCAACTGTGCGAATTACCGTTTTCTGGATCTTATCTTTGTTCGCTAAAGACTGTTGAGAGCACATTAAAAAAAGAAAAAAAAAAAGATGTTAAAGTGCTTTGATAAGTTACTACTTTTTGCTGAACCTAAACATACTCACTCATTTTGCTAGAGATGACTTGTTTAATGATGGACTAAAAATGAGAAGTGAGATAGGAAACTCTGAGCAACCTTTACATTTGCCCTCCTAAGACCATCCAGGTTAAGGCACACTCAATAAGGTTTTTTCCCTTTTGAGATTAAAAACCAACACCATTTTCAAAAAACGAGCTGTGATCAGTACACTGCACGGCCAGTATACCACTGGACTGTACTTTTTTTTTTTTTTTGTGGTACGCGGGCCTCTCACTGTTGTGGCCTCTCCCGCTGCGAAGCACAGGCTCCGCGGCCATGGCTCACGGGCCCGGCCACTCCGCGGCATGTGGGATCCTCCCGGACCGGGGCACGAACCCGTGTCCCCTGCATTGGCAGGCGGATTCTCAACCACTGTGCCACCAGGGAAGCCCCTGGACTATACTTTTTGACATTAAAACTCTTTCAGGACAAATATTCAATGAAAAACAAATAAATCTTAGAAAAGAACATGGGTCAGATAGTCATTTTCACCAATGAGGCGCTACACTGGAAGCTGACACAAACTTGCATATTACAACTAATACTGCAGGAAACTGCTGGCTGCAATTTTTTCTTTTATTAGGGAGAAACTACATTGTTATCTCTCTGTAACATTCTCTACAGAGGAAAATTTCACATAACATAGGTTGTCCTTAACATGCTGGCCTCATAACATACAGTAGCAATGAGATTCCAGTGTCTTTTGGGTTCCTATGGAAACTTTAATTGGAAAATCTCCAAATGCTTTGGGAAAGCTTTCTGTGTGCCTGGGCCCGCATAAAATAACCTCTTTCCTTAACTCAACCTTAACTCCTGCCCAACTGTAACCCAGAATGTTAACAGGGCCCAAACCTTTAGGTCTTGCCAGCTGCACCGACTTGACAAATTCTCCACAATAAGTCTGTATTCTGTGCGGGTAGGAGGGCCATATTTATCTCGGCCACTTCTTCTATAACCATATCCACCTTTGGAAGGTTCAAATAGATGAGATTACTTCAGTGGAGGAAAAAGAAAAAAATGATACAGCACATATTCCCCTTAAATATACCATCTACCCCCACCCCAAATAGTATGTATTTTAACTCTATCCCCACCCTTAATTCTAATCTAGATTTAAAAAAGAGCAATCAGCTAACATGAAAATTTAATTTAATTTACAAAGTTGTAAGTATGTATATTCATTAATATTTATATTTAAAATTAACATGCATAAATTAAAAACTATCAACAATTTAACAATTCAGAAATAACTAACCAAATTACTAAATCAGTTACTGGTGTTACTCACAGTGATTAAAGTTTTTGTGAACATTTTATATGAAAAAAAGATTTTCAGGCACCTATTTCAGTTTAATCTCATCTGTGTCTAACCCTTGGGATCCTCACCACCCAGGTCTAATGGGGAAAGGTTGCGGTCGTCACATGGCTTCCTGTTTTTGGTCAGCCAAGGGCCACAATGGTTCAAAGAGCCACGCATGGAAAGGTAACCCAAGGTCAGCAAATGGAACAGGCAGTCATCTTAGCCTCAAAGGATTCTTTTAATTAAAACATTGAGGTCTTTGTTAAATCTATGTTAAACAATTGCATTACAGAGAAAAAAAACAACAACACAAACACACATCATTAAACATATTTATAAAGTATTAAAACAAGAAATTTATGTCATTAATTTAATTACAATTAAACATTATTAAAGATGTTTATTTGCAATTTTACATTTAAAAAGATACATAAATTTATAAAACAAATGGCTTAAATATCAATACATTTCAATGTAACATTAATTAATTAATTACTTTAAAAATTAACATTTAATAACAGAGGCATGTCACTGATACAAATGCCCTTTAAATGCTTACTGCGTCCAGAACCGTAACTGCCATCTCGTCGCGGGCCGCGGGCATGCTCAACAATTACTCGCTCACCACAAAGGTCTTTGCCATTCAGTTCATAAACAGCATCATCTGCATCTCGCAGATCATCAAACTCCACAAACCCATATCTAGAAGAAAGCAAACAAAATCCTGGTTGGCACCATTCTGACACCCAGCTTCATTAACATTAAAGAGAAAGCAATGAGGTTCATGCTTAGCAAAGGTTAGGTGGGTTTTGCAAACTATGGATCAGCTTTCTCTTCCCTTTAGCAGAAACCACTCAGCTTTGTGCCCACGGGCACTGCAAGAGGGCAGGGAGACTTCTGAAGGCTGACACCTGTCTTTCTAATAGGAGGCTGGCTAAATATACAGAGACCACTTCTTCTGTTCCCCAAGTAGCTGGTGGCAACTGCAAAGACCTCCACAGGGATGCCTGGTATAAGATATTAAAATACATAATTCTACAAGATTGAATATTTGCTCTTTCAAGCCACATAAAAACTCATTTTTTTTTTTTTTTTTTTTTAGCTTTAGCCCCAAAGTGGTATTTTAGAGAACAATTAGACCTACTTTTAGGCACTGTGTCTTAACTGTTAAATCATGTTTGGAATAACAAACCAGGTTTAAAAAAAAAAAAAAAAAATCACAGTACCTTGACTCTCCTCAGTGAAAGAAAAAATTTTTTTAAAGTTCCCATTTCTCTACCTAAACAAATAAGTCACAAGTGAATTAACTATTCTAGAAACTACCAGTGAAAAAAAATCTGGAGCTATTCTCTTCCTCATGATATTCCAAATTCATTTCCATGAGGTTTTAGGTAGGCTGGAATTCTCTAAAATCTATATACAACTGTGCAAACTTCTTTTACACAGTAGTGCTAGGAATTTCCCAGCAAACAGGTTTGGTGGTTTAACATATATCCAAAAGAAAACAACCCCCTACCCCAATCCTATTAATGCCTGCTGAAGAGTACTTATAAACTTATAAAACTAAGGCAAAATTTGTAAGATATTTATAAGCAAGGTTAAACAAATGCCCTATCAACTGTTATCAAGAAACTTTTAGTTTGCTCTGATGTGGCTGTGAAAAGTCTAGCTTTGTGAGCACTGCCTATACCTAAAAACCAAAACCATCTTAATCATACAAGTTACAAGCAACATCTTTAAACTCTAACAGAGCTATGTATATAGGCAGACACTGACTACAGTTTCCCTCCAGGTTTACACCTACTGGAACTAAAAACAGGTTACAAGACTTGCCAGAAGTTCATCCAGCCTGACCAAAATTATTCCAGTTTCTTTAGCATGTAATGCTGTACTCAGCAACACGTTAAGTGAGAGAACTCAGAATTGAGGAATTCTTCCTTTACTAAAGATTAAGGAGTTTCTATCAAACAAGAGTCTCTCAAGGTGACCATGTACAGCTGAAAACTTTGGAGGGTTCTTTATGCTGAAATGTCTATGAGTGGCATTCCAACTTTAAGAGGCACTGAATCTCAACTCCATTAAAGAAAAGTAACACAGAAACACCCAGTGTTTAATGGGAAATGTTCTGCAATAACACAATTCAGAAGACACCTGGCTCAACTTATGGGTTATGAAATCTTTAAAACATGGTTTCACACTTCCATAAGCTGGAATTGCCGAGCAGCGTAATAAGAATGATTTTGACCATGACTGTCATATTTCATATCTGACAAAGTAAAGCCTCTCCAAATCAATACCTTCCTATGTTAAAAAGTGCTTTATGATCATTAAAAATCTTTTATAGATAAAATATATTGCAGCTACTTTTTTCTTTCCTAAATAGGGTGAGTCATCAGGAAAGCTATATTATCATTTTTAGAGACAATATAAATAAAAAAAGAGCTAATAAAAAAATCAGATCTAACTACTTTCTGCTTTGGTTTATTCCTAAATAGATCATAAAATACCTCCTGCCCCCAAGAGTACCTTCCTTAATTTAGTTGTCAAGATTGGTTACAGGTCTGCTCTGCCCACTTGCCCAGATGCCAAGTATAGAGGGATGAGAGAAAACATCCAACACGGGCATGATAAAATGGCCTCCACGCCCCTCTAAGAGTTCACAGTGGCTCGGCACCATTCAATGCCCCTAACTCATCTGATGTGATGTCATAAGGACAACGCTGACTCCCGAGGATTAAATAAAGAAGTCACAGAACATCCCATTTTCTTCAACAAGCCAGTTACCTAGCCACATTTTGGGGATATCCTAGTAACTTATTAAAACAGCTGACTTAAGATCAAATTTATTTCACAGAAAAATCTTGGCTACTACTCTGTGAAAAGCCACAAAATCTATTTGGAACATTTTAATGTCAAAGTCCAGTCCAAGGATTAAATCAGGAACCTGACTGTCACTTCTGTCACTGACATGCTGGGTGGGCCTGGAAGACTGAACCAAATATACTCCTGCACCATAAACCATACCTGATAGGATTCCTGTTCTGAGAGCAAAGTAAAGACCAGATCAGTGTGTGTGGCTGCTTCTACCACATCACTGTTTATTTAGATCAGTTTTACTGAAAGAATTACTTCACTCGGTAAGTAACTGGAGTAATTGGTAAGTAAGTGGAGTGAATGGGTTCCCCAAATAAGGCAGGAAGGCTAGATAGCAACAATAAAATGGTACTTAATATTTATTAAGTAATCTCTATGTACTAAACAATGTTATCTTATTTAATAATCACAATACCCAAGAGCCAGGTACTGTTATCTGTTTTACCGATGAGGAAACTAAGGCACATTGCATTAAACCATGTGCATAATAAAACAGCACAGCTGACATTCAAAGCCCGTGGCATATGACTCCAGAACTCTACCTAAGACTGGAGCAGCAGGAACTGGCCTGGGTTCTAGTCCTGGTTCTGCTATAAACCAACTCAGAAAAGCACATTTAAATCATTTTATTTCTCTGGATCCTAGTTTATCCGTGAAATGAGGGAGCTATACTACGTATCTCTCAGGTTTCTCCTAACATCAAAAGTATGACAGTTAAAATGAAAATCAGTCCTCCTCTGGCTTAACAATGGGATAAAATTTTAGTTTTATTTAAATAGTTTAACTGTCTCTGAATTAAATTCTAGTGCCTTTAAGAAAGCAAAGCTCTTCCTGGAGACATGGGAGAATCTTTCTAAATCGATCTTAACATCCCTTTGTGCTTTGTAGCAAAAAATGTGAACGTAATCTCCTCTCCCAAAAAGTACTCTCCTTTTGAATCATTTGTCAAAGGAGGGATATAAAATACACGCATTCATGTGTGCACACACTATGTGTCGGCATGTGTGTATTTATGTAGACATATCTCTGGTGTGACCTGTAGATAAGCCTTACAAACATAACCCAGCAGATAAATTTCTCAATTCTAGCTGCAGACACCCCTCCTCTTCTCCATTAAAAACAACCATCTTTCAGTAATTCTAGTATGAGAATGAAGAAGATGAAGGAATTCAGGAGAATGAATCTACGACAAATTAATAAATCCCTCTAAGGTAGGGACTGATAAAAACCAAACCAAACCAAAACCCCACCAATATGCCTCCTCTGGCTTGACTCCCAGATGTTGTATCTTTCGACCTTTCTCTCTACACCTATGTGAAAGAACAAAAAGCATGGCCTAACTATTAAATGTAAATTTTTTCAATTAAAAGAAAAACTCCTTTCTTCAATGTTTCTCTGCTATTGCCTTTTCCCACTCTTTTCCTCTAGATCACATTTAATCCCAACAAATTTAGTCAAAAAAATGATGGCCAAGGAATTACTGCCATTTTCTCAGAAAAGTGGGCACCATGATTCTTACCAACTATAGATAGGTATTCTGGATACCACAAACAAAAGCCACGTTGAATTACGTGGGCTGTTCTAAACTTTAGTCCATTCTTATACCACTGCCAATGTGCTGGTCTTCCTCATTCAACAGCTGATGTACTGCTCAGACTATCAGTCAGAACTCTGAAATGCTAGAACTGGAATGACATGTTTTTAAAACTAAAGTACTCCACGGCTTCAATTTTCAAAATGTTAATCACACTTTTTCGCCCAAGAAAAACTACCACCTGAGGTGTGTTGTTGCTGAATAGTCTTCCCCTGATCTAATTCCCTACACCAACGGTCCCAAATACCACGCTGTATGTCCCACTGAAGAGGCTGGGGAGTCTATCTCACCCCTCCAGAAATGGCTTAGGGCCATCTCCGTCTTCCAAACATCTTCACTGAACGGGGCATGACTAAGGGGGTGCGCACCACCAGCTGACTGACGGGGAGTGGGGACGAGGAGCGAGGGAAAGCAAGCCTCCATGCGTGTGCCTGCTGTCACCCGCCAGTACTGCTTACCGCCGGGGCACACCTTGGATGTTCTCTCTATAAGAAAAATTTGCCCCTTTCCACGGTGGATCTCTGCTCACCTTTGTCCTAAAACTGTGCCACATGCTTTTCTTTGTATGTGGACATGACAGTCCTCAGCCAACCATCAGCAGGATGTGAGTTTTGTTTTCCCAATGTGGTGAGCCATTCCCACATTCACTCATTTTCCTTGCAAGAACCGAACCTCTCCATGGCTGGTCAGGATTAGGGATGTTGCTGTAGCCAAGGAAAAATTTTCATCTGTTGAAGTTAACCCATGGGGTGGCTTGAACCCTGAAACTAGGGTCAACAGCAATGTACTTTAAGGGCAGAGCCCTTAAATCTACCCTGAAAGAAACGGCATTCAGTGAACAGGAATCAAACAGCTCTCTTTCAAAGCACTCAGTGTCGATCCTATGCTTCAGCCAGCTTGTGTTATGAGGTGAAAAAAGTTAGGGCACACTAACAGGATAGTAATAAAAAACGGAAGTTCTTGCTCTCTGCATAAAGTGCTTGGAAAACTGCAGAAAGACACTTCTGCAACCAACTCTCTAGTGCTCAGGTGAGGCCAACTCAGAGAAAGCTTGTGAGTGACAACCATGTAAGTGCCCCCAATTCCAAAGGTCTGCAAAATTCCAGGGAAGCAGTGGTCAGGCCCTCAAAGTAGAATTAACCAATGTCACATTCACTGCTCTGAGTCACTGATTATGGTTGCAATTTGACTATCCCAGTAACCGAGGGTTGTTTATAACCCACCACTAGGAGCTCCTACCACACGAAGTGGGTTCCTGAGATCCTTTTTATCCTGAGACAGGAAGGAGGCTGCTCTGGGCATTCCGGCCTCCCTCTCTTTAGCCTCAGAGGAGGGAGGGCCATCACGGCCACCCGTGGAAGGTGGATGACTTACCCGTGCTCACTGAGTGGCAGAGCTGGGGTGCGACTTCAGGGCTCACCAGTACCCAGTCTGGGGCTCTTTTCACGTCGGCAAACTGGCAGTTCCCGCACACCAAGAGCTCTCTGCTTAGAGCTAGTGTGGATTCCTGGTCTGCAAACGTTGGCCACAGCTCAGTCTGCACTTGATCTTTCCCCACCTTCAAAGAAGAAAACCTACCTCATGATTCCTCTCTTCTCGGTCCCCTGACCACCTGATTCACTCCTAACAACACTGTCATTGCCTTCGGCTGTTCTCCTCTGGTCGCCCACTTAGTGCACTGCCTAGGTCTACAGTGTGCTCATTCTGCTGGGCCCCCAGGGCGGTCTCTTCCTGTTTGATCACCTTCCTTCGTTCACGAATATGGCTATTTTTACTTAGTCAACTTGTCTCTTTAAATGTAGTGGGGAAAGTCAGCTGCTTTATCATTCTTTTGCTCAGAGGTCTATACTGACTCCTAAAGATCTTTGTTGATGCCATTCTCTAAACCTGGAATGCCTTGATTACGCAAGGTGAATCACAGCAACCATCTTCCATAGACTTGAGAATTCTCTTTCATGAAGTCTCAGAAACTTGCCGGACTCTAAGCATTTTAGCACTGTCTTTAGCATTAGCACTTCTATTCAATTTTATGTTTTACATGATAATGTTTTGGTGACCTTTCAAGCCTTGTTCTTTTTCCTTTGTGCTTATCCTCTCATTTGATTATGAGCTCTTTAATATTAACAAAGGCTAATATTTAGAACAGTGCCTGGCACACAGTAAATAATTCATCTATAATATTTCATTCATTCCTCATATCATATGTGAAGAATGCACTACTACTACTACTATTACTCTCATTTTACAATGAGAAAAATGAGACTGGGAGAGGCTTAGCAACTGGCTTGTAGTCAAGGAGCTCCTAAGCGGTATAGCTGGATTAGAACCCAGGTCCATCTGACTGCAAAACCCAAGCTCTTAACCACAAGGTCACAGTGCCTTTGTAAAGGCAGCTGTTTCTTTTCTCCCACAGTCCTGAGCACAATCCTTTCAAATTCAACAGATGCTGCTGCTTGACTTAATAATCTAACCTTAGATAAGCCAGGCTGTATTAACGTTTTTTGATACAGCTGGGTCAATTCTCCAGAGGAAAAAAGAAATTGATCTTGGGGCAGGTGAAGCACCCCTAAGCTTGGAGTATGTGACAACCAGGTTACTTTCACTCGTCTTTTGGTTCCCATTAGCCAGTGTCAGCCATCTGGTCCTTCCGAAAACATGTGTGGGTTCAGAACATAACAGACTAGAAGAATAGAGGAAAAATAAGATTATTCTGTGCAATCCCCATTCTGGAGGCCCCATATTAACCCCTGGAATCTGTCTTTGGTTTTAAGGCTCAGCAAAAATTAGACCAGCATAGAGATGATGGAAGGTTGGGCCTAGAGGTGGTAGATGTGAATGGATATTGACAGTATTATGTATTTAAGAATGCATTTAATTAATTTTGTAAGGAATGGTGACCGGGACCAAAAAATATAAGCATGAATGGTGTGGGAAAAAAATGGATGAGAAATCAAAGAATGCTATAAAGTTTACAGACTTCCAATTATACAAAGATTATGGCAGCAACGAGAAAAGTACTTTGCAGATGACAGCCATCTATGATCTGATTTAACTCCAAACCACTATTAACATGACTACTCTAGCCCACCAGGACTCTTTCCCTTTTCAAAATCCTTTATAATAATGTTCACAACTCTGAGATTTACTGATAATCTCAGAGATGAAGAAATGAATGCTTACAGCAGTTAAGTAAAGGCTACCCAACACTTGGGATTATTCAACCCTAGGTCCTAACCTAAAATCAACACTCCATCACCATGTTCTACTATCTCCACACCAGTGGAAAGAAGTGGTCCATAGAGCAAACAGTTTGAGAAACACAAGCTCTAGCACAGAAAATCAGTTACATCAAATTATATGCTGTGGAAGACAAACGCCCACATGAATATTAGCATCTCATGAGAAATATTAAACGGCAAGAAATACCATTTTTGCATCTGATGTGTACTAATCCTAGTAAGTTGTGAACATCCTCTAAGCTAATAGTGGAACCAAACCTGTATGTCAGTTATCAAAATTTTAACACCAGTCTAGGAAAATAGAGAAAGATAACAAATCATTAGGAAAATACCAGCCCATCTCTGAAGGAATATTCACAAACTGGAGTGAGGAAAAGAGAACAGAAACAATCATTATTCTAGAAACTAAGTGATAATACAAAATTCCTTCAGAAAGCAGGAGGAAGAGAGGAATCTGTAACCAATTTCTAGTCTTACTTTGTAACTGGTCTATGGGCCTATTTGCCATTTTGTTCAACTATCCAAAAGCCTTTCAAAAATGAACTAAGCTAATTCACTTTTACTAGGCTGCTACCATATTTCTACCCTATAAAATGGGACCACCCGCAGGAAGCAACATACTTGCAAATAGTCTGTGGATCAAACTCACAACCATAACCCCGCTGTCATGATGAAGTGTTTCACTGTGACCTTTTAAAGTCAACAAGGCTGCTTTCCTTAAAGGGGAGCAAACATAATCATACCTGTGTACATTTCAATTTTGTGACACTTATCCACCCTAAGGGTAAATGAAATTAAAAGGTCTCACAAGAAAAGAGATCAACTATTCCCTGATGACACACTAAAGCTCATGAAGGCTCAATCACAAATTAAAAACAATTTAAGAAAACTCAAGAGATGAAAGTCATATTGCTAATTTAGAATAAAACTCCTAGAACGTAAGAGAGAATCACTGTTACTTGTAGTCAATGAAATAAAGGTATACACTCAGCAGACAACACTACCTGATTCCACACCAAAGCTACAAACAAAACCAGTTTGTACTTACCTCTAAAACCACACTACAGGCAGGGTGACAGGTGTTAAAGCCTCTTAGAAATTATGCCTCTTGGGACCATCTTGGCTGTTTCCATGTCCCTCATAACCACCCCACAGTCCCTGTTTCTTTTTCTTTTTGGTTAAAGATGCCACTCCCCATGCTATTTCTTGGGGATGCCCTTCCCTTGAAAATCAGTCGTTAAATTCACTTAATATTTTAATGGATGTTTCAAATTCCTTAAACATTAATGGATCAATAGCTTCATTTCATTCACATGACATAACTTTTCTCAACGTCAGTTCATCTGGTCTGTGGTTCCTGACGCCCTCACCCAAGCCTCCTGCTCACCTCTTTCACTCCTGACGGCTGAATTCAAACCTCCCTCCTCCAGTTTCCCCCTCTCTAGGCCTTGGAGGTCTGTGTTCATGGAGGCCCCCATCTGGCATCCAGGCACAAGACATGGTTGGGGGCCCTAGCGGAGGGCCCTTTAAGTGGCTCTTCAGGCATCATGTGCAATTCCAGGACCTCTAGACTTTCATCTCAACACTCAGGATACTCCAAGACCAGACAGCCCTAGCTATGACGACAGGACAGAGACTGTTCACTGCACTTACTTGCACAGATCCTACCCTGGTCAGCCATCACAAAGCAGATACCACCCTTCAGCTCTGCAAAGAGTAGCCTGAGGAGAATAAGCAGCAGTCTCTGTCTGGGGCCAACATCATAAAAAAATAGCACCTGTCTCACTTTTGGCAGTAACTTGGCAGCTTGTTGGAAGCCTCTGCAGAGAGACTAAGGACTTTAGGCTGTGGAACCTGAACTACCTTCTCACCCTTGGAGGCAAGCCCCAAAGGATAGGAATGAATCGTCTGGAAGGAAACAGCACGAGAGCAACTTTGGCTGACACCACCCATGCTCTATCTGGTATGTGAATAAGAAAGATCTTCAGTTTCCGGAGTTGTCAATAGCTCATTTTGTAACCTTGGCCCTGTCATTTAATCCCCCGTGCCTCAGTTTCCCCGTCAGTACAAACTAGAGACAACATTTTTTTATTTTTATTTTTTATTTTTTTTGCGGTACGCGGGCCTCTCACTGTTGTGGCCTCTCCTGTTGCGGAGCACAGGCTCCGGACGCGCAGGCTCAGCGGCCGTGGCTCACCGGCCCAGCCGCTCCGCGGCATGTGGGATCTTCCCGGACCGGGGCACGAATCCGTGTCCCCTGCACTGGCAGGCAGACTCTCAACCACTGCGCCACCAGGGAAGCCCAGACAACACTTATTTTAAAATTTCAGTGTTAGCTTACAAACTTATAAATACCACCGCCAATAGTATTCTCTCAGATGCTTGGAGCACCTTTCTTCCGAGGATCTCAAAATACAATTTGCTGTTTAGGTTACTTGGAAGTATCCAAAAATACCAGAAACCCAAACCACATTTTATCTAGTCTACATCCTGTGCCTACCTTTAAAGAAGGGAAAAATACTTCACGTGGCCCTTTTATTCATGATACATCAACAAGGGAGGGAGGAGCAAGCTATTAAACTGAGGAATAGGGATTTAAAATGACTTGGCCAAGTAATTACAGACGATGTTTATTCTTATCACAAACTGACTGGGAAACCAGGAACAAGGAGTAGAAGTCTCAAGCCAGGGCAGTTTAAGGTGGAAACATTTGGTCAAACCGCAGCATGGTACGGTTTCTTGGCAATGACTTTTCAAAATGACAGAAATTTAAAAATTACCCATGGCTTAAGAAAAAAAGTAACATACCTAATATATTTTGGGGGGAGGTATGTTGACCTCAGCAAGAGACTTCAGTACAAAAACAACTTGGTCACATTTGTAACAGTTACATTCCATACTATGAATAAAACAATGACAGAATGCTACTTAATCCACAGCCCTGTTTCTCATTTCTTATTTGTTTAAGAAAAAGTTCTTGGTTAAAACACCTGAAACCATTTCACCTGTTAAATTAGCAAAGACTCTGAACAGTACGGCGGGCTCAGTGCTGACGAGGCTGTCATGATGGGCGTGCTCATGCACTGCTGGTATAAGTGTAACTGGCACAGCTTTGCAGGACAGTTATTTGGCTATACGCATCAAGAGCTTTCAAAGTGTTCACTCCTACTGTGACACATGAATTTTACGTCATAGAATCCGTCCTAAGGAATGATTAAAATGCAAACAAAGTTTTTTGCACGTGATATCCATCACAAGGTTATACAGAACAGCAAGAATTGAGAGACAGCCTAGGAGGAATGGTTGGGTAAATCATGATATAGCCATACAATGGATTTTATGCAGCCCTAAATGATGTTTATGAGAAAGATTTTAATGTAACAGAAAAAATATATGAGAAAAATTAAGCAGAAAAAGTGGGACATAAAATTGCACATAAGACCCTGCCTATGTTTAAAAGGATTCTTAATGATACCTCTTTTCTACTTTCTGCTTTTGGTATTGTCTAAATTATCTACAATGCACCTGTATTTATTTTCTAATCAGTCAAAAAGTTATTTTCTAAAAAAAAGTTCTTGAACCTGTTATGCTTGGTAGGCTAAACAGATAAGGCTTAAAGGCTGCAAGATAACTTCCTAATATATACTTTTAGACATTCTAATTAAAGTCATAATATTAAAAAATTATGATCAAGAGTAGTTGAGAATTCAGAAAAATAGGAACTCTTAAATACGGCAGGTGAAAATATAAATAAATACCATGGAAACCAAAAGGTAGCAAAAGTTAAAAATGTGTACGCTCAGCTCTCCATATCCTGGCTTGGTTGAACCCGTGGGTGTGGAGGGACGACTGTGGAACTTGGGCATCCATAGACTTGGGTATCTGCAGTTGGTCCTGAAACCAATCCTGTGACTATGCTGAGGGACAACTATATACACTCTGACTCCAAAGTCCATTTTCAGGAATCTGCCCTAAGATTTACATAAAGGATATTTGCCACAGCGTTATATACGTGTAAAATAGTGGAAAACCAAAGACAACGGCAATGTCTTGCAACATGGTTTTGCTTATGTACATTAAATAGTATTTATACGTGGGAATACTATGTAGCCCTTAAGAATTAGGTTGTGGGAGAACACTTAACGACAAAAGGATCAGGCTGTTAGGTAGAAGCTGGTTACAAAACAGAATGTACAGTACGAATCCAATGTGAACAAGGGAGGCGGGGAGGCTTAAGAAGTGCATGCACCTGTGTGCGGAAAAAGACAAAAGTCTCAAAGTGCAGATATTGTCATCTTTAATTTTTTGTCCTCTATATTTAAAAAGAGTACAATAAATATGTAAAATTTTTATAATCAGAAATAAATACATACTATTTTGAAATATTATACAGATTAAGTATGGGCTTTTTTCTTTTTTTTTTTGGCCACACCATGCAGCTTGCAGGATCTTAGTTCTCTGACCAGGGATTGAACCCAGGTCCTCAGCAGTGAAAGCACAGAGTCCTAACCACTGGACTGCCAGGGAATTCCCAAGAATGGGCTTTTAATACTAAACTACCAGTTCAATTAACCAGAAACCAATAACCTGGAACATCAATTATATTTTCCTTATTACCTCTTTAAAAGAGAAGAAGAAAAAAAACAAGCTCTCATCAAGGATTCAGTCAAAAGAGAAAATCCTTTTGTAGGTTCTGGGGTTGGCAGAGATTCATCCCAGCATCTCGGGCCTAACAGTGCCCTACGGTGCTCAGGGACAAACAGAACAACGACTTGACTCGCTGAAAGCCGTAACATATTTAAAAAATTAACTAAGGGGTATCTTCTACTTGAAGGAATTTAAAACAGAGGGTGAAAACAAAAAACTTCTTGGTAATACTTAGATATCATGAAAATCCAACTACACAGACCAGGACATCCCTGAAAATTCTGGCTGTTCACAATTTCACTGTTTGTAATATGAAACAAAGGTTCTGGAATTTATAGCCAAGTTTCCCTGGAGAGCTTTAATTCACACATTTAACCAACTAAAACAAAAAACCAAAACCAAAACCCCCCCAGACCCTCAATGGTTTGGGGGTTTACCTGTCCAGCTACTAGGCAAAAATAATCTTAGGATGTGATATGTTTCATTCATTAACTAAAATATGGGAAAATCAAAATATAAAGATCTGAGACCAAAACCACAATATTTTGTGGCAAAAGAAAGTACTGTACTTAAAAAAAAAAATCTACATTTTACATGAAAAAAGTGATTTACTAATTAAAAAAGAAAGCTCACAGAATTCACAAATAATCAAAGACAGCAAAAGTTACCACAGAGTTGGAAGGCTATAAACAGCTGCTAATATTGTTGCTTCCTTGACCCCTGGCCCACCGTGGCTCTTGCTGGCGTTAGTGTGGCACATACTAATGGAGGAGACCAGAGGGGATCTGGAGTGGCCTATGTTGTCGTGGGCTTTGGAGAGCTCATCTGCTGCCTCATTTGGTCAACTTTCTATTATACCACTGCTTTATGCCTACTTAATTAATTCAGAACTCTACCTACAACCTTTCAGCTTAACATAGCTACTGTCTACTGATAAATCTCACTTCTACAAATTTGAACTCTTCAGCGATTCTTCAAAGCCCTAACCATCCAAAATCTTTTGAGTTTTAGTTACTAATAATCACAATCCAGATATGTTAAAAAGGCTTCTCAAGGGGTTCTACTATCCTTTGTACATTTCCAGGACTATAAGCTTACACATGTTGCTACATTATGCCATCCTTTCAAACTCCTCTGTGCTACTGCCATCTAATCCAGTCAATTGCTTGAAATACATCTACATACCATTGGTCCTTTGTTCAGAAGTCATTTTCCTCTGCAATGATTCCTGAATGCTACCAGGAGGTGCACCTGTTTGGTGACTGTCACACCTGCCTTCAAATCCCTAAAATGACTTCCCATTCTTCATTCCCTTGACTTTCAATCACAGATTTCATGCATATCATGGTTTAGCAGCACAACTGTAAAAATGAATAGTTCCCCAAGAGACCCACATATTTAGGGTCCTGGAAGGATCGATCGATCCTTCCTCTTAGATCACCATTTCTCAGGTTGCTCAATTATTCCCTCCAGAGCATTTGAACTCCTATCCATGATTTTGAATGTTTAGTGTAAAATCTTACAGTTGTTGTTTCTGATTTATGTTGTCAAACTTCTAGATCATTCATGAGACTCAATCCAAGCTAGACTGTTTATTATATCTCAAAATTCTTCCTTATTCTACCATCACCAGTTATGACATACACGATTCCCAGACACTTCAAGCCCCAGTCAATCCACACTTCAAAGCCTATTTCAGACAAACCATTCCAAGTTTCACTTCTTGAGTTTAAAATGAGAGCAAGCATTGCTTAACTCAAAGTGTATGTTATAACCACAAGCATTTAATTCACTCAAGGGCAGAACTGGTTTTCTGCCTCCTCCCTTCATTTAGCACAGTAGAGGCATCTTGTCGGTTATCAACATATTTGTTCCATTAATTAGCTTTCCTATTAACATCAACATCATTTCCTGCTCACTATCACTTGAGTAACCTTAGAGAACAGACCTCACCAAATACGCTTCGTGTTACTAAACACTTAAGCTAAGATGTCTCCTTACGATCAAGGTCAAATCCCTTTGATTATTATAGCTACCATTTACAGCTATGAGCCAAATGCTTTACAACTATTACCTCTAATCTTCCTTTTCCTGGTGGATGAGGAAACTCAGAATCAGAGAAGTAACTTGCCCATAGGTAGTTAAGTGGTGAAGCTATGATTTGACCCAGGCCTGTTTGCTTTCAAAACCCATGCTTTCCCCACAAAATTTACTCTGTCAACTTAACTGGGCTCTGAAGAAAAACTGGGAGTTTGAACTTGATTGTTCAGACATATGATATGTATCACAAGAACCCCCCGCCCACTTTATCTAGTATGTTTAAGAACTGAAAGCTCTATTGTACAAAATGAGTAACTTCCTAAACCTTCTACTCTAAAAGAAATCAGCATTCATAATAAACACCTGATGGAAGACATTTTCCTTAGTAAGAAGGTGATCTTTCCTAACAATCAATTTGAAATTACGTGTTAAAATTTTAAACCCAGCCAACAGTTTGAGTACACTGTAGCTTCCAATTTTTCTCAAATGTTCAACTTAGCTATCTTTCATAACTTCTCAAGTGTCAGTTGCTAGTATTACATGGGGGAGTAAACTCTAGCCATATCAGACCTGTTGCAAAGTAGATCTTAAACAAAAAAAAAAGCCAAGAGTTCTTCTAACAGCCAAGGTTTAGTACCCTAAAATGTTTCCCCCACTCCTTTTATTTTTTTATATCCATGTCTTTGAAGTCCTACCTAACAATTCCCGGTTCTCAGTTTTCCCTGTTGAATATCTTCTCCAGGGCTGACTCCTCATGCTTTCCCTGAAACTTGTAGCCCCTGCAGGCCCTGCTCTACCAAAGTAGATTAGGAATACAAGTAACAGACCATACCCGGGTGGGTAGTAAGTTAGCAATTTCCTAACTGTAGGTCTCCGTCTACATCAACTAGTTGACTAGTCACGGTGGCCACTATTCTCTAACAAATTCTACAACGACAAAACAATTTTTTGGCAAGTTAGAGAACGGAAACCCCAGCATGGAAACTCTGTACGCAGTCTTAAAGATAGCAGGCTAAGACTTTAATTTACCCTTGTAGAGGGAACGGTAAAGGCTTTCAGCACCGCAAGCCGATACTTTCGAAACCGTCCCTAGACTACTCAAACTAGAGTCTCCCGCTCAAAAAAGTGTAGCGCACGGCAAGTCTAAAAAGGGCGTCCCTTCAGAGCTCCCGTCCCCGGGAGAGATGCGTTGTGACCATCTGATCCATCAGACTGGGGAAGAGGTGAAAAGGGAGGAGGAAATCTGTTTGTTTCCAGCAGCCCTCAGAGCGGGAAAGGTCGGTCTCTACTGAAGATGAACCAGGCTCCGGCTCCAGCGCCTGGGAAGGAAAAACCCAGGCCTCCCCGGAGCCCTGGAGCTGTGCCCTCCCTCCCGGAGCCCCAAACCCACTCGGGTTTTCCTTCTCCCCGTCCCACTCAGAGCCTCACCATCGCTCCCATTATCCCTCCACCACCCCAACCCGCGCAGGCGCAGTGGGAACCGGGGCCTACCCGCGCCCCCGAGGCGCCGCGACTATGGCGGAGCCGGAGCAGGCCGGCAGCTCCGCGCGGGGTAGGCGTCCCACTCCCGTCCCCGCGGCCTCCCCGCCACCGCCGGGCCCCCGTCCCCACCCGGCAGGCCCCTCTTCCGTCCTCCTCACCCGTTCTTCAGATCCACCTCCAGGATCTTCCCGTAGCCCTTAAAGAAGCGCTCCACATCGCGCTCCCGGGCCTGGTAGCTCAGGCGGCCGATGTACACCCGTGGCATCCCGGCAACAGCTTCGGCTTCGGCGGCGGCTTGGCCCGGCCCCAGCCCCCCTAGGCGGCGGCCGGCGAAGCGAAAGCGCGGCGACGGCGGCGGCGGCAACGGGCGGGCGGCGGGACGGACGCAGCCGAACCCGGCGACGTACGCGAGCACGCAGCTCGCGAGCACGCGCCTCCAGCCTCCCCCGCCCTTGCCGCAAGAGGAGGGTAACGGGAGGGAGCGCGCGTTCCCTTCCAGCCCGGCCGGGGCTTGCCCGGGGGCGCGCCGGCGCGGGGCGGGGCCAGGTGATCGACAGGCGGCGCGGGCGGTGCGGGGGCCTTCAGTCCCCGGGCACGTTCTCTCGCGAGCTTGGCGCGCAGCGCCTGCGCCGCCCTCCGTAGCCCGTTGGCTTCCCCCCTTTCCCCCGGAAGTGTCCGCACCTCCCCCATAGCTCTTCGAATGTTTCTGCTTTTGTCCTTTGATCCGGGAGTGGTTTCGACTTTAGAGTAGATTTGGAATTAAACCTGGCTTCTAACCGTCTAAGTATCTGACCTTGGGGTCGTTACGCCCCTCCCTTTTGAGCCTCGTTTGTCTTTTCTGTAAAAGGGGGATAGTAATTCCAGCCTTCCAGCGTTGTTTTGAGCATTATAGGCGTACTGTCCCCAGCACATCTTAAGTGCCCAATAAAGTAATGCCAATATTACTTTAAAAATAGGATGACTTGCTTCAGTGGAAGCGATGTGGAAAGTGGAGAAAGCTGGAACTTTGGAGCTAGATTAGGCTTGGCACTGGTTAAATTAACTGGACCAACGTAACCTATTTCCTTTTAAATCTCTTTTCTAACTTGTAAAATTAGAATAATTTATCCCATCTCAATGGACTACCAGGGTAACTAAAAGTATATGTAAAAAAAAAAAGTATATGTGGAAGGGTTTGGAACAGTATCTGGAACATGGTAGGAGCTCAATAAATATTGGTTCCCTTCTCACTAACCCAGTTTACCTGGAACCACAAAGGAGTTTTGTTTCTTTGCTGTTTTTACTTTAAAAATTATATGTTGAACGGATAATTCATTAACCGGTTTAAATGATATACAGTGAAACGTCTTCCCATCTCTGTCCTCTGGCGGCCTAGAGGCAGACAATATAATCTGTTTCTTAAATGTCCTTTCAGAGGTTTTACACATGTAAAGCAAATGGTGGTGTACTATACATACAGTTCTGCACTCAGTATAATTTGAAAATCATTCCATTAGAGTACAAAAGGAGCTTCCTCAGGACTATTTTATGGCTCATAATATGCCATTTTATACACAGTAATTTCTTTAATCAGTGCCCTAGGAAAGGACGTTGAGATAGATTGAAACCTTTTGTTTTAACAGCTTCACTGAGTAACTTTGTATATATACATATATGTAGGATCTATTCCTAGAAGTAGGATAGTTGGGTCAAAGGACGTTGAGATAGATTGAAACCTTTTGTTACAACAGCTTCAGTGAGCTAACTTTGTATATATACACGTATATGTAGGATCTATTCCTAGAAGTAGAATAGTTGGGTCAAAGGGTGTGGGCAAACATAGTTCTGATAGATATTGCTCAATTTTCCACAAGCACCTGTTTCTCCATCTCCTCATCAACACGTTATGAAACTTTATGATCGTTGTCAATCTGATAGCTGAAAAATGGTATCTTGGGATAATTTAATTTGCAGTTATGTTGAGTGGAGTGAGCCTCGTATGTTTAAGACATATTTTCCTTTCTCTGTTTATATTTTTTGCCCATTTTTCTTATTCATAGGAGCTATCTATGTATTAGGAAAATTAGCTCTTTGTCAAATGAGTTGCAAATATTTTTTCCCAGTTTGTTGACTTTTGACTTTGCCTAGAGTGCTTTTCTGCCATGCAAAAACATTGTATGTTTACGGGATCGAATTTATCCTTTATTTTTCTTTGATTCTGGATTATGTGTTGTTTAAAAGGCCTTCCTCACTCTGAGGTTTAATTTTTTTTTTTTTTTTAAAAAAACCTCCCCTGGGGACTTCCCGGTGGTCCAGTGGCTAAGACTCTGCGCTCCTAATGCAGGGGGCCCAGGTTCGATCCCTGGTCAGGGAACTAGATCCCACATGCATGCCGCAACTAAGAGTTTGCATGCTACAACTAAAGATTCCGCATGCCGCAGCTAAGATGTGGTGCAGATAGATAGATAAATAAATCCACGATGCAAGGAAGACCCCGCATGCTGCAACTTAAAAAAGATCCCTCGTGCTGCAAATAAAACCGGGCGTAGCCAAACGAACAAAACCTCCCATGGTTTATTCTGTTACTTTTAGAACTGATTTTTATGCTGCAGTCCTGATCCATTTGGTATTTTGTAAAGTGTGAGGATCATAGTACCTGTATCATGAAGAACCAGTGCTAAACTTGGTTGTTAAATAATCTGCTCAACCTATTGTACAGATGGGAAAGAACCCTACCCACCGAAATACCTGTCTCCAAAACCTGCTCCTCTTCTGGAGCTTGCTAACTCAGCGAGTGGCACCTCCTTCCAGGAAGGTGCCAAAGTTCCACCTTCACGCACCTCATTCACTCTGTCTTGTTGATTCTTCCTTCTAAATATTCACGAATCCATTCACTTCACTCCCACTTAACTAAGCCAGTTTAGGCCTCGTCATATTGTTCACACATCAGGGCTTTAACATGCTGCTCCCCCTGCCTGGAACATGGCTGACTTCTTATTCAGGACTCAGACCTTCCTTGCCCACCTTCTCTCAAGTACCCCCCATCTCTATGATATCACTTTATTTTTTCTTTCACAGCACTTGCTACACTCTGTTATTACCTCACTTATTCACTGTCTTTCTCCTCCACTAGAATGTAAGCTTCCTGGTATCATGGGCCACGATTTTTGGCTCCTGCTGTATCCCTGGCACTTCTGACAGTGCTTTTCACATATCGGGTGTTCAAACTATTTACCGAATTAATAAGTGAATGAGTTCTCACCTGGATTACTTCAGTGGCCTCCTGCTTCTCCTTTTTTCATGCTTCCCCGTGAGACATAGACTCAGGGAAATTCTGAGTGACATGTCAATTATTACTGAACAAAATCAAGGAGTCCTGAGAAAAGAGGGAGCTCAAAGGCCAACTGCGGGGCCAGAGGAACTGGGGTTGACTGGCATGCTGACCAGACAGGGTCAGGGGACCTGGCTTCTGGTGCCAGCTTGCTTCCTGGTATGTGACCTTGAGCAGCTCACTTCCTCTCTCAGCATCTTCCTCTTCTGAAAAGTGGTGATATTAAAACTTCAGTGACACAGGGAAGTTGTAAAAATCAAATGCAGGTACGTGTGGAAGTGCCCGTACACTGTAAAGGGTCAGGGACATAGGGCAAGCTTTCTTCCCTCTCAGAGGGTGCTAACTCACCTGCAGGTGGGCCCTCTGTCTTCCCAGGATCTTCCTGCCTTCAGATGCAGGTAGATGCTGTGCCAGGACTGAGTTTCTCTTCTTCCACCATTTCCTCCAGCTGCCCAAGCTGGGCCCAGCGTCCTACCCAGGGCATGGTACCTGCCAATAAGCATGGGGCTGGCGGGAGCTGCTGACAGCTTCCAGGTACCAGGGCAGAGATGCCTGGCACACACAGGTTAATGCAAGAACCTCTTTCTTCCGGGCATCGGTTTTTTCCCCGAGGAAAGCAGGGTTAATTGGTGTCCCAAGACACCAGACAGTCATCAATATTATGACAGTGGCTGTAGGCAGTTGAAGGGTGGGTGGATGATTCCAGAAGACAACAGGGAGAGCCAGTCATGAAGCCTCAGGGCTTCAGGTGCACCCAAGCTTTGGTTTAGGAGGTCATGCCTGTTTGTCCTCCTTTGGTCTCCTGGAGCCAGAGTTCCTCCTTCAGCCATTTAAAAAGTATATTGTTTACTTTGTGGGCCAGTTGGGAGCTGTCCCAACTCCACAGAGAGATTATTCAGCCTGAAAATTAAAAGCAATCTCCTATACTTGTTAAGTAGGGAAGCGATGATCCATCTTAAGTCAGATTCCCTTTTGACATTGTTTTGACTCAGGCTCCTTTCCTCTGCTGGCCTTATTAAATGTTGGTAATCCCTACATTGGTCTTCAAAATTTAGGGAGACTTTACTTATCTGGGAATTTCTGATTATCTTTCTATAGTGCCTCCCTTCTCCAAACTGTCCCCCCAAATTGCTGCCAGAGGGATTTTTCTGAACCACAGTTTTGATCTTCTGGCTCAGAAATCTTTTGTTCCCTACTGCCAGTAGAGTGAAGTCCAAATTCCTTAGCTGGGAATCACACACTGCCACAATTCAGACTGATTTTGTGAAATTTTCAGCTTCAGATGGATTGACAGGATTTCAATATAAATTAAATCATAGAATATGTATCATTTATGATTAGGTTCAGAGAAAGCCCAAACACTAGGGGCTTAAATAACACAGAAGCTTATTTCTCAAGTCCTCAGGTGGGCAGTCAGCGTTTCTGGGTCTCAGGGACCCAGGCTCCTTTGATCTTGTTGCTGTCCCATTCTCAACATGGTCAAAGATGGCTGTGCAAATTCCATGTTTGTATCCCAGACATGAGGAAGGTGAAAGGGGAAGGAAAGGGTACAGGATGGATGCCAGCTATATTTTAGAGGTTCCTAAGAAATGGACACCTAGCACCTCTGCTTACATCACATGGGCCAGATCTTGTCAGCTGCAAGGGAGGCAGGGAAACAGTGTTTATTCCAGCCCACCATGTGCCCGCCTAAGAGTCATCAGTTTTAATTCTTAGCAATAGAATGGCATTTGGGGAAAACGAGAAGATTCTGACATAAATGTTCTGCCTCTATAACTTAGCCTGGTCCCTTAGTCTGTAATGCTTGTCTCCCTCCCCTGCCTGAGAAAATATTATCATCCTTTAAAGCCCAACGTCAGCTCCAGCTTCAGGGACTTCCCTGGCGGTCCAGTAGTTAAGACTCCACGCCCCCAATGCAGGGGCCATGATTTCGATCCCTGGTCAGGGAACTAAGACCCCTCAGGCCAAACGGAGCAGCCAAAAAAAAAAAAAAAAATCAGCTCCGGACCCCCAGAGGTACTATTCCCGGGACACTCTGCACACCCCCGAGGTCTCTAACCGTGATGTGGTGTTATGAACCTTCCTCCCAACTGTCTGCCCACTCTGAGTCTCTACCAGGGGCCTGATCCTTCTCCATGGCTGCAGGCTCATCACATCCCCTAAGCCCAACCTTGTGGAGTCCCCCTGCAGAACCTAATCCTAACTTTCACTCCTGTAGGCTTTGGGCAGCCTCCCGCTCCCTCTCAGACTTTTTGCACTTTCCCACATTGACCAACTGCACAAATCATCCATCCCACTAACCTTGAGGCTCCAGAACGGGAGGGACTTGGGTGAGCTGCGGCTGATTCTGAGCCCAGGTGTACAAGGTGGCAAATCTTACCCAGAGGGCACCTGTAGACCTTTCCCAGCCCCAGGATGAAGCCGAGTCCTTTTCTCCAGAGGACACACAAGATGCTCCCGAAGGCAAGAGGATGATGCCGGGGCCCACGTATGTGCTGGCATGTAATTAGCCTTCAGAGCCAGTTTTCCACATCACTCCACTGCCTAAAATCCCTCAGTGCCTCCCCCACGTCTTGGGGGCAAGTCGCGAGCCTTCCTGCTCTGACTGCTGCCCACTGCTCCCATCTCAGTCTCCATACTCCCCCCACGTCCTAGGCAGCAGCTGTACTTGCCTGTGGGCAGTTCCCCGACTGCTAGGCTCTACCGGGCTGCCAGACTCTCACGAGTGCTGTTGGCTTTGCTTGGTACACCTTCTCCTGCTGGGTCTTAAGACTGGCTGTGACCATACTTCCTCTGGGGGGCCTTCCTTAAACCCTCAGGCAGAGCTGCTGTGTCCCCACGGCCCTCCGAACACCTCCGTATCCGCGGCCTCATGAGTATCCTGTGCACTAGGCTTAGCTACTTGCGGGCCAGCTCCACGTCACTCACGGGCAGCCCTGGCCTCAGGCACATGCTAGGCTCTCAATAAGTTCCCCCGCAGTGAGGCTCTAGAGCTCAGGGACAGAGGGCCAGGTGATGAGGGAGACACCCCAAAGCCTCTAGTTCTTTGCTTTGAGTGAGTGGATCGTGACGCAAACACCAAAAACTCACATAGTGTCAAACTCTTCTCTTTTTCTGAATAAAGCTACTCATTTTTCAGGGCCCACATTCAAGCTTCACCTCAGGGAGGCCTAGGACAGGACCTTGGTTAGGCGCTCACAGCACCTCACGCGTGTCTTCTTTTGCACACTCATCACTATGGTAACTGTCGTGGGACCAGGGGTTTGATGCGGGGTTTCTCAACAGCGGCACTGTGGACATTTGGGCTGGATAAGCCCTCGCTGAGGGAGGCTGTGCTGTGCGCTGTAGGATGCTGTAGCAGCAGCACTGACCTCTACTCACTAGGCACTAGTAGCACCCCCTCAATTATGGTAACCACAGTGTCCCCTGGGAGTAAAATGAGCTCAGGTTGAGAACCACTGGTGTAACACCTGTCTTCCCAGTTAGAATGGAAGTTCCATGAGGACGGTCCAGGCACCTGAGACCCCATTTCCTTGGTTTCTCAGCCTGGCATTCACTCCTCTGTGGAGCTGATCCTTCCCCTGTCCCAGATTGAGCCGAAGGCCACCTGAGAATGAGTCAAACCCTCCTTTTTAGAAGATTCTCCTCTGTGGGCTTGGAGGGCTTGAGGGCAGAGATCTGTTTTACTGGCTTTTGTACCTGCCAGCCCCGCCAAGGCTTTGCTTTCAGGGCGGTCAGGAAGTGATGGCTGGAGGACAGGTGGAGGGTGGGCAAGGGGGGCTTCTAGTGCTGGGAGCTGGCAAGGGATGGTCCTTCCTATTAGGGGTGACTTCTATTGGTTTTTGTTTGTTTGTTTTTTTAGGAAGTTCGGACTGTATGAGATACCCGGAGGCTGGCCCCAGGGAAAGCCTTGGCCGGCCTCCCAGTTCTCCGACTCAGAAGTGACAGTGGGGAGAGGAGCGGCCAGCGGAAGGTGGAGGGCCCCACCTGGGGGGCCCGAAACCAGTCCTGCTGATCCGTCTCCCCTCCCACTTGGCTCCGGCTCCTCTGGGATTATCACATCACATGGTGAGGATCTGCTTGGAAGACATGAAGGGCTGCATGGACGCTTCTAAGGCACGCTGGTAGTCCTGCAGTGGGACCTCGGAGCAGGCAGGGGCCGCGAGCTGGCCTCGGTGGATGAGATCGCACAGCGTGAGGATCAGCTCCTTGAACTGGTCTGTGGGAGGTTGGGGGGTGTCAGACGGGGGAGCAACCGCAGGGCTCGGTGAGGGGACACGCGGGCTTCCCCTGCTGGCAGGGGCTGGTGCTGGGCTCCAGGGAAGCCTCGAGAGCCCTGGGCTCGGCCAGGGACACGGCGGCCGCTGTGGAGGCGGCCTGGTGCCCGCCTGTGCTCAGGACAGTGAGGGCCAGGGTGGGGACAGAAGCACGGGGAGCGGCCCCAGGAGCTTATGGGCAGGCAGAGTGGTGGCTGTGACGGCTCAGGCCCACAGAACCTGCCTGGGTGTAACGGGGAGTCCTGAATGGTGGGAGGGCGGAATCACTCAGAGGGGCAGAAGCCAGAAGAGGCACGGGGAGGGGGTGGGAGGTGCCTGGCACACCAACAGATGTGGAACAGAGGAGCTCTGCTCAGGGAGAGCCCAGGCTCCCTCAGAACAGCACCAGCAGAAGCCACCAACGTCCCCTCCCGGGCTTGCCTCCCACTAAGGACCCAATATGGTAGAGGAAGATGAGACGTGAAGGCCTTGGCTGAGAAGTACTTTTTCACAGACATCAATTCATTCAACATTCAAATCGAATCGTATTCCCTGCTTAAAACACTTCAGTGCCTCCCATTTCCCTTTAAGATCGAGTCTGAGCTCCTTAAAGAGGATTATAAGGCCTTTAGTAATCTGGCCACAACCTATCTGTCCGGCTTCCCACTCTCTACGATGGGCTTTTACACATGCTATTTTCTCTGCTTGGAACACCCCCTTCAGACGACCACTTCCCTCCCCGTCACTGGGATAACTCCACGCCATTCCTCAGCTCAGCTTGGGGTTGGTGGTGGTCACAATCTGGGGAGCCAGTCCTCCAGGAGAGGAAGAATAGTGTGCTGGCTCAGGTTCTGGAGTCAGAGAGACTGGCTGTTTACATCCTGGCTGCACACCCCTTAGGTGGGGATGGCCTGGGGCAAGCTACTTAACTACTCTGAGCCTCTGTTTCCTCCTGTGTCAAACAGAGCTGACAGTAGTTTAAACAATTATGACATTTAAACTGAGGCAGAGGTTAAGTAACTTGCCCAATGTCCCACAGCTCGCTCGGCAGAACCCATAGCCAGTAATGGTGGAAGCAGGATTTGGGCCTGGGCAGGCCGGTTCCAGAGTCTGTCCTCTTTCCTTGGCTGTCTTCCATGGCAGTCTTCCCCACTGCCAGCTCCTCATGAGGGCGGCAGGGGGTGCCTTGTTCAATATGGTGCCCCAAGGATTAGCCCATTTTAGTCCAATAACTATTTGCTGACTGTAGCTGTACTTAAAGACTGTTTTCCTTTATCCTGTTGTGGGCCTGGGGGTCCAATCACCTCTCCAGGGCTCAGAGTGGCTGGTCACTTCTGCAGTAGGCACTGCCCTCTCATGTGACCCTTGGTAATGGGGCCATCATCCACTTACCTGGACTGTGGTCCTTCTTCCACTGGGATAACCAAAAGCCCCGAAGTTTGAGATCCTTAAAAATGAGCAGGCTCTGTGGGCACAGGAAGGACATACTGGGGCTCTGAGGGCAAGAACTTCAGGCACTGCTTAAGGTATGGATTCCCCCAGGGGCGGGGGGCACTGCCTGAGTTTAGACAACGGTGGTGTCCAGGCCCCTGTCTCCAGGCACTCCCCCGCCCTGCCCCACCAGCTTACCACAGAGGCGATGACAGGCTGCTTGGCCATCCCCCCATAGGTCACCATGGTTCCTCCAGGCCTGAAGGGTCCAGAGAGAAGAGAGTGGTCGCAGGGAGAGACAGAGCCCTTCTTGAACCAGTTACAATGCATCTATTCCAACCCTGGTTCCTAAACCTCGTTCTCAGAATCCCTGGGAAGGGTTCAAAATACAGGTTCCTAGGCCCGACCCAGACCTAATGAATTGGGAAGCAAAGCTCTATATGAAAAACGACAGAAAACAAACAAGCAAGCAAACACCCCCTGCAGACGACCTCGATGTCTAGCCAGGGTTGGGAGCCCAGAGTTAAGCTCCCAGTCAGGCTTTGCGGAAGAGCTGCAGGCAAGAATACTCCGCGGAGCAAAGCTCACAACCCGAGTCGTGAGCGGAGCCGGAAGTAGATCGGGCCAGGCTCTACTCCGCTGTCGGTGTATGACGCTGGGCAACATGTCCACAGCGGGCCACGCTGCCTCTCCTGTACACGCTCCAGTGAGACAACGCAGCTAAGGAATGGTGTGGACAGTGCAGAGGACAATGGCGATTGTCAGGACCTGCTGTCTGACACCCACACCCGCCCCAGCGGTCAAACAGGAGAGGGGCTCATATAATTTTTAAAACGTAAGCTAGGACTTCACGTGCCTGACTTAACCTGTGCTCCCCTCCCCACTCCCCTGGCTCTTTTAGGAGTTTGTTGATCAAGGAAGACCCGAGGTACATTTTGGGACAACACAAGGGAGGCTCTGTGAACTCCAGGATGGAAGAAGCTGCTGAGAGAGGCAGGTAACTCTCTGTGCCTGAGGCCGGGGGCCAGTCTGGTCTTAAGTTCCCTTCAACTGCCACCTGCTCTGGAAAGTAGCTCCTGCATGGTTGGAGGGGGTGAGCCCTCCCTCTGTGGACCCGCATTACACTTGATCTAATCAGAATGGCTACCGTATACTGGGTGTTTACTATGTGCCAGGCACAGGTCTGAGTACTTCACATGTGCTGGCCAGTGAATCCTCACAGTAACCCCAAGGGAGGACTTTTATGACTCCTATTTCACAAACGAGAAAACTGGGGTCCACCTCTCATTTGTAGAGTGCTGTGTATAGACCTCAGAGCCCCCTGGACTCACCTTCTGAGGCAGAAAGGGTTTATATCCCCGCATTTTACTGATGAAGAGACTGAGACCTGGATCGTTTTTCACATATTGCTTAACTTTTCATAGGTCCACAGCTAGTAAGCACGAGCCATGTGGGGATGGCAGTCGGCCTCGGAGGCTGCCCAGAGTAGGGCTGAAGAGGTATGCTCGGAGCCACCGCAACTCGGGCAAGCTGACTACCCCCTCTGGGCCTCGTCTGGATGGGGATGGGAGCAGTACCCCTCACCTAGGCGATTGTGGAAGGGGTACATCACGCACTCTGCACAGTCTGGTGCGTGGTAAACACTCTGTGATTGTGACTACAGCTCTCTGATCACATGACCCAAATTCCCATCCAGCCTAAGTTCTAGAGGGTTCCCTCAGTGTCTCAGCCATCTAGGTACCCTGTGGCTACTGAGTGCTAGCAAATATGAGTTAACGAATGTTGGTGCTCTAGTTGGGAAGTGTCCTTTCAGGCGCCCTTCAATTCGAGAAGTTTATATTGAAGGAAAAAAGAAGGAAAGGACATGCACTGTCAACACTGTCAACATGTCATCCCCCTCTGTGGTGGGATGATAGGTAAGCTTTGTGCTTAATTTTTCCTTTGTACTTTTACATGCTTTCAAGATGTTTTGTAACAGCATGATGTTACCTTTAAAATTAGAATCTATTTTTAAAAGCTAATAAAAAATTTAAAAGCTAATAAGCTAGGACTAAGTGACTTTTTCAGATGCCCCTAGGTTATGAATCCTTACCCGTTCCCCTATCACAGAGCGCCCAGGAGTCTACTTCTGGGGTCCCCAGGAGAACAGAGCCGGATGGTCATCTGTAAAGGAGGAGGCTGAGAAAGGGAGGGCCCAGGTAACTAGGACGTGACGTGGGTCCCATCTTCCTACTCAGGGTCGTGCTGACCTGGCCTTGGCCTGCACTGGCCACTGGGACTTGGTCACTCGGTGGTCCTCCTGGCTAAATCCCGGGAGGGCGCCTTTGTGCACTGGACCCACGGGGCCGAGGGACTTACGCCAAGTGCCGCAGCAGCTCCGTGGAGCTTTTCCCGCCGACACAGTTGAGAGCAAGCTGAGGCTGGGGCACGTCCTGGAAAAGAAGGGACCTGCGGTGAGCGAGCTACCCCTCTGTGGTGGGGTTTGAAGCTTGCTAAACAGCACTTCCCTGGCCCAAGGGCTGTGTCAGGAAGGAGCGAAGAAAGTGGGACAGTCATGCCTTCCAACTCTGTCTGGGAAGGGCCTTTTCTTTACCAGCTTAATCCTGTTACCTGTTTTAGGATTTTGTTCAAAACTCACCTCCTCTGGGAAAGAACAGACAAAGGGCACCTATGTTCTGTTTTGACGGACTTCATTTCCCCCTCTTCTCAGCACTTACAACTCAGTTTATATTAGATGTGCTGACCTACTGCTTCAGAAATGTTCTCAAGAGGCGTGTGTTCTCAAGTAAGTGTGTGTCCAGTCCCTCCAGGGTTCAGTGATAAGAGGCTGAGACGTGGTTCGGTCACTTACTAGGTGTGCTGGGCAGGGTTAAAGGGCTTTGAGTTCAGAGAGGCCTGGGACCAGCCCGACTCCACCACTTATGACTGTGTGGTCTCAGTAAAGTCCTTTCTTTTTTTCCAAGTCTTCGTTTTCTCACCTATAAAATAGATAGCACCTACTTTGTAGAGCTTTTGTGGGGATTATCAGATAAAATATAAGGCAGATGCTTTGGAAATGTGACTCCTTTTCTTTCTCTTCCCTCCTGTGCCTCAGTTTCCTCAGCTCTCTCCCAGCTCTGAGATTCACTTCGGCTGTGTGGGCTGATGTAGTCCACCACTAACATTCAAAACTACCAATCATACAGGGTTCCCTAAACCTTGTCTGTCTCTCCTGCCCCCTCACAGCCCTGGGCACTTAATGCATGCTTTCCCCTGGCTGAGGGAATGGCTTTATCCTTCCACGAAAAGAGACAAAGGGAGGATTCTGGAGACATGGGGCCAGTGCCAGCTTTTCTAATTCAAGTGAATTTCTTTCTTCAGGGAGTTGGACCTGGAATGGAGGTGCAATGTCCCTCATCACTGGTACCTTAAAGAAGTTTTTCATCTCAAGCTTTCTTAGTTCCTCTTCTGTGACAACATGATGGGCCCCCAGACTCTTCAGTCTGTCGGTCAGCTTCTGGATGTCAGGTCTGGAAACCAAACACAATCCAAGGTCCTCGGTCATATCTGCTCACTTTCTCCACGGAAGGCTCCCAGGACCCCTCTGCCACAGCTGTGAGAGCCCGAGTTTCTCTTTGTGGGAAGCTAAGCTGGGCCTGCCACCAGTCTCATCACATGCCAGCATCTCTTGGCCTCAGTTTCCTCACTGGCGTGAGAGAGCGCTGGGTGGTTTCTACTGCTCCTGTCAGCTCAAGGACGCTAGAAACCATCTGGGCTCAGGGAGGAGTCATTTCACTTCCTGATTTCTTCCACTGAAACGACAAACTCTGCTTCCTTTTCCCCTCTTTTCAAGGGGCTTTTCAGAGTGTTGTGCAAACACACTCCGGTCCAGGAGTGGCTCTGAGCCTCTTTACCAAGGCAAACAGAACAATTTTTTTTGTTAGCACAACTGAGGGGATGGGGAACTGAAGCAAGTATCAGTTCTCCTGCCAAGGCTGGGCTTCCCTGAACAGACACGACCACGTGCGTGGATGATGAGGTTTAAAGAAGTTGGATGATATGATGGAGAGAGAACAAATTGGGAAGCTAAGTTTGTCATTGGTTTGCTGTGTCTTCCTGAGCAAGTGGATTCCTCTCTCTGATGACAAACCTGCCCCATCTCCTTTACATCTGTATTTAGTGCACTTCAAAGTATCACACAAATGCAAGGGAAACAAGGTCTCTCGGTTAGTCGGTTCACAGAAAGAATAACACAGCTTAAAACATTCCCAAATGTGAACTGTGGTTTTAAAAACATGAGGTTTATCACAAGTCAAGAGTCTCAGAAACTCTTAGCTGTTCGCTAAGGGCCTTCTTCCTGCCCTCCCTTTACATTTCAGACTCATTCATCCTATAGCCAAAAGCCACTGGACTTCAGGGCTGGTGGCTGACTCAGCTATAAGCCAGCTCCCGCCCGCAGGAAAGGAAGACCGCTTACGCAAGGGCGCCACCTGGTGGAAACATGGGCACCCGCGGGTACCAGGCGGAAAGGCCCAAGTGGTGTGCTGCGATCAGGCCTTCCCACGCACCTGTCTCGGACCACGTTGATGGTCCTCAGGCCCAGGGCTGCGGCGATCTGGATGACTGCTTGCCCCACTCCACTGTTGGATGCATTCTGGATGACAGAATCCCCTGTGGAGCCAGGAAGAGACTCAAGTTGAGACCTGTAATAATAGGTCAAGGGCTTCCAGCCTAGGATCCTATTATAGGGCCAGAGGTGGAGTCCTCAGACTCTGAAAGGACCCAGGACCTGGCTGCTGAGCCTTCTCAGTACTTGGACTGTTGCTCACTCTTCTCCCGTGCCTCCCAAACCTCTACAACACCCATGAAGCCTGCCAGGATTCAGCAACTCAAGAGTTCACACTGGATGCAACTTAGACCCTGCTGTGTAAATGATTTTGCATCCTTCATCATCCTCCCAATTTTTATGTCCCCAAGTCTCTGCTTAGGTTATTTCTTTGGCTTGCAATGTTTTCCTCTTTCCATCTCCTTTCGTTTTCAAATCCTATATATCCTTCGAAGGACAGCTCGAGTGTGGCTTCCTACATGAAGCCTTCCCCGATTCTTCCCCCGTGCACTCCCACAGCACTCTGCAGCTGTCTCTGTTAATGGTCACGGTCAGCCCTGACTTATACTTGGTTGTTATCTCAGTCCATTTCTATCAACAGTCTGCGGCTTCTTGAGGGGAAGATGCACTGCCTCAAAATGGGATTAGAGCTGCACTGGAGAAACTGGCAGCCCCTGAAACAGGAACCTCCAGATAGTCTGTGGTCAAAGCCAAGGCCTAACTTTGGACTTAGCCAACGGGGGAGGCCATGGGCCATGCTGGGAAAAGCATGGGCTCTGGAACGAGACATACTGGGGTGTGAGTCCCAGCTTCTCCACTGACTGTAACGGAAAGTGAACGGGGTGGGATGAGTCCTGACCTCTTTGAACCTCAGTTTCTCCCCCATAAAACAGGAGTCCTAGAAGCACCCACTGGGGTACTCCTCATTAGAGCCCAGTGCTGTTGTGTCTGGGAAGGGGCTCTGTTCCCCTGAAATGCTATCTGGGTTTAGAGAGGCGGCAGGGATCTCGTGCTAGAGACAGAGGACTTTCTGGAAGAAGGCCCACCCTCCTTAGCTAGGGTCAGCCTACAGATCGTCACCCATCAGTGGGTTATGAAACCAACCTAGTGGGTTGCAAGTTTTTTTTTTTTTAAAGTTAAAATCAAGGAAAATAGAATAAAAAAATAGTGGAGTGCATCACACATAGTGAGGGTAAATATTATTCCATGAAACTTTGGTTTTCATTACATATATATTCATATACGTCTATGTACTGGATGACAATTTAAAGTGTAATTCTTATCTGGGTCAAAATCACATGTTTCACACCAGCCCTGGGGCAGGAAAGTGGAGAGATACACCATGGGCACTTGAGGTGGGTGGTGTCAGAATAGCCTGATGTGACAACCACAGCTGCAGCCCAAATCAGAGGGGGTCTGAGGGGAGAGGATGCAGGCGACCAAAACATCTGCTGCACTGGGACTTGAGCAAAGGTCCCTGATCACACCTGCTGGCTTTCTGCACTTAAAGAGACCTAGGGCTGCTCTGCCACAGCTGGGGGAACCGGCCTTTGTCTCTGCAGGAAGCTGGGACTGGTTTTCAGCCAGACTTACGCAGAGCTGCCACAGAAGGTGATCACACTCTGGCATCTCTTCACCTCAGTTTCCTCGTCGGCATGACAGAGCTGGACTGGGTGATCTCTAGGGCCCCTGCCAGCTCCCGGATATGTGTGGTGTGTGGGGTAACCCTCCAACCACGGGGGACGGGAGTTGGTGGGTAACTGGCCCAGCCTCCTGTCACTTGGAGGTTAATTCTGAGGAGGGTTCTGTGAGGGTCTGTGGAGGGTCCCCAGCAGGACTGGGCCCCGGTTGCCCACGGCAGGAATCAGCTTTCGCTGGCTCTTCCTCCTTCCCTGTCCCTGTCCCCAGTCCCTCACTCCTGCTTCCTGGGGTCACCTCCCCAGCGAACTGTCGGCCCCCAGTTCTTTTCTTAGGCTCTGCTTTCAGGGGAACCTGGAATAAAACACCTGGCTTTGTCATTTCCTTGCTGAGTGATCTCATGCAAATAATTTACCTCTCTGGACCTCAGTTTCCTCATTTATAAAAAGGGAGAATGATAACAGCAGTGCACCTTTACTGTGCTGTATGCCAGGCCCTGTGCTAAGTGTCACACGGCATGTTTCAGTGAGCCCTCAGAACCCCTTACTCTCCATTTTACAGATGAAAAGTCTGATGATTTGAGAGGTCAGTTCCCAGTTAGTGAGGCGAAGCTGGGGTTCAGACCTGTGCTGTGGACCTCATTGCACCGTACTGACGTCCAGTGCATTTGACGGGGCAATGCATGGAAAGGCACGTATGTGGACTGGAAAGTGCTCTGGCAGTGCTGAGTGGAAAGACTAACACTAAGTTCAGCATTTTATTGAAAACACAGGGACTGTGTCTATGTTGTCTGGCTTTGTAGCCCCAGAGCTCAGCACAGCTCCATACGATTTTGCTGAATGACAGAATTCCATCCCAAGCTCTAGGGAATGTGACCCTTCAGCGGTTTTCTAGGGTGTACTCCTCATGAAGTTTCAGCATGTTTTCCAGGATCCAAGCTAACATCTTTCCACGTAAAGCAACACCACCACCCAGGTTGGGGCCGTCTTCCTCGCAGGTAAGTTCCCAGGCCTCAGGGTCGGGACATGGGTCACACCCCAGTCACGAGTGCCCCGCCTGCCCACCCACTACGGTTCCTACCTGGCCTCAGCCGCTCAAAGTCCATCAGCATCCGGTAGGCCGTACAGGGATTGACGCCCAGGGTGGCGGCGCTCTGAAGAGGGATGTCACTCGGAACCGAGATGAGCGCTTCCTCGCTGAACACAGCCTCGGTCCGCCAGGTTCCTAAGTGGGGGGAGGCCAGGGGAGTAAGGAAGGACCCCCTCCATGCCCAACCCCACTCCCCCTCCTCAGTGGACAGGCATCGAGGACAGCGGACTTCAGTAATACTTGGAGAAAAAGGAAAATCCCAAAGCCTTTTTGAATGTCTGAGTCCTCATGATAATTACGTTAGGGAGACTGTGTTATTCCCACATCAGTTACCAGTAGATTTAGCTAGTGTCACACAGCAGGTGGCTGAGGATCTCAAACTACTGGAGTCTGAGGGTGAGACAGCAACATCATTACCAGGGCAAGAGAAGTTGAGAAAGCCCCATTTTCCCACTCGGCCCTCATTCTCACCTAAGGCAGGGTGACTCGGGTGGTATAATGGAAAAAAGCATGAAAGCCAAATTCAAAGGCCGAGGTGTGGGACCTGGCTTTGCTGGTCTGCTAGTCTGAGCACAGCACTAAGTCACTGAGATTTGGTTATTCTAATATGTAGATGACACTGGCAAGAAGAGCCTTGACTGGCCTCCCCCAAGAACTGTTGCACAGATCAAATGAGATATGGGAAGTGAAACAATCCTGTAAACTGGAAAAAAATGCTCATTAACCCCAGCCCACATTCCAGTTCTAGACAAAAGAATAACAAAATGTCCAATTTAAAGTTCTCACTCAACAGGGCAGGAACTGAGGCTGTGACTTGCCCTGTTGCCCAGCTCACCGGGCTGCCCCCTTCCGTCTGCAGATACCCATCCGGCACCGGCTGTGAGCCAGGCCCCTCCAACAGTCCTTACGTTCACAGTGTGCTCATTCCAGTGGAGCAGAACAGGTGAGACACAAACGAGCAAGTACAAGAATTCTAAGTTATACAGAGAGAGAGAGAGAGAGAGAGAGAAAGGGAGAGAGAGAGAGAGAAAGGGAGAGGGAGGGAGAGAGAGAGAGAGAGAGAGGGAGGGAGAGGGAGGGAGGGGGAGAGAGAGAGAGGGAGGGAATTTTGGGGGGGATTAGAGTTTATTTTTGTCATCTCTGTGAGACAGCTACTCATTCATCCAGATCACAGCTAAGAAAAAAGCTGGTCACAGAAATTAGCAGTTTCAGCTCAGCGGCGAAGTCGCCAGCCTGTGAAGGCAGAGAGAAATTGACTAATTAGCAATGCGCACTAAAACTTGACGGTTCTTTATAGAGAGAGAGAAGAGAGAGGGAGAGAGAGGGAGGGAGAGGGAGGGAGGGGGAGAGAGAGAGGGAGGGAGGGAGAGAGAGAGAGAGGGAGGGAGAGAGGGAGGGAGGGAGAGAGAGGAAAGAATTACTTTAGATGGGAGTCAGGGACAGCTTCTCTGAGGAGGTGACAGGCTAAGAGTTGAAGGATAGAGATGCAGCCTCTCAGAATCCACAAAGAATATTCCAGTGGAGGAAGAAGCATGTGCAGAGACTCTGAGGCAGGACAGACATAGGAATGGAGCAGGAAGAATGCACACTGGAGGGGAGAGAATGGTGGGAAGAGTGGCTGGAGACATGGCTGACGTGGCACAGGCTGGACGGACGTCATACAGGCTTTTATGATCTTGACTCACAGTAACCGTGTGTTACAGTCTAACTCAGTACATGTACATATGTAAATACACGTACACGTACACAGATTCATAACAGAGGCCGAAGTTTCACGAAACAATACTTACCCTACTCTATGTGATGTACTGTTATTTTCTATTCTATTCTGACCAACTTTAACAAAAGAAAAATTCTGTTTGCAACCCACTGGATTGATTTCGCTAATGGGTCACAGCCTGCAGTCTGGAAAACATAAGGGCTCAGGGTCATGGCATAAAGAACGGATTTTATGTTAGTGAATAAGAAGCTTTAATTTTCTTTTTCTTTTTTATTTATTTATTTATTTTTTGGCCGCACTGCATGGCATGTGAGATCTTAATTCCCCAACCAGGGATCGAACCTGTGCTCCCTGCAGTGGAAGCGCAGTCTTTTTTTTTTTTCTTTTGCGGTACGTGGGCCTCTCACTGCTGTGGCCTCTCCCGTTGCGGAGCACAGGTTCCGGACGCGCAGGCTCAGCGGCCATGGCTCACGGGCCCAGCTGCTCTGCGGCACGTGGGATCCTCCCGGACCGGGGCACGAACTCGCGTCCCCTGCATCGGCAGGTGGACTCTCAACCACTGCGCCACCAGGGAAGTCCAGAAGCGCAGAGTCTTAACCACTGGACTGGCAGGGAAGTCCCAGGAAGCTTCTAAATTTAGAGACGTCTGAGGTGATTGGATTTATGCTTTAAGATCACTTTGTTACTGCGTGGGAAAGACTGTGGCAGGGGAGCGGAGGGGTGGGCAGAACGGGAACAGGGAGGCTGATCAGGGGGCCCAGATGCGAGGTGATGGTTGCCTAGGCTTTGGCAGTGGGGATGGGGAAAAGTAGATGGATTCGAGTTATGTTTTGAAGATAGAATCAACAGGATTTGATGAGCATAGGGTGACAGGTCCTCACCTGTGCAGGTGGGATCCTGTATAAAGCAGAGAGTCAGACAGATGCAGATTCAAGCCCTGGCTCGTAGCGCACTTGCTAAGTCACCTCAGGGAAACGACCCGGAGCCTTGCTGGCTTGGAGTCTGGTGTCTGTGATGTCTCAGGGGCCCTCGGCCTACCCTTCCAAAGCTCTCGAGTGTGACTCATGACCCAGTGGCTGGGGTTCTGACAGTGCCCTGGCTCTACGTGGTCCAGTGTGGGGAGCAGGGGCCAGCCTAGACCGCTAATTGTGTTGTACGAGGGGAGAACCAAGGTGGGCTTTAGGGGCCAGGAACTGGCGATAGGAGGCAGGAACACTCTTTATTAAAGGCTGTGTCAATCCCAGAGTAGATTTCTTGCTGAGGAAATAAGAGGTTGAAAAACTGAAGGACTGCTTTGGAGTCCAGGAGGCGCCTTGTCTGTCTCTGGGCTTCGTGCAGCCTGGTTTTCAGATCTTCAGCGTCATCTTCATAACTATCACCCTCATTCATCTTAGTCAACGTTTACTGTACTCTACTGTGCCAGATGCTTAGTGAATGGCTTTCTGTGCGTGAAATCAAAGGTGTTTTCTACTTCCCCTTAGTGGCAGGACAATGGAAACCCAACCCTTGACACGGATTTCTGGGGCTTGGCAGTCCCTAATCCTCTTCTTAAGAGAACCTGGGTGGGATGGGATGGGGGCAGCACCCACGTCAGCCTCCAGGGCTTTAAAGTAGAAACCCTTAGACTTTGGAGTTGGAGAGAACTGCTTAAAAGCCCTGGCTCTGCCACTCACTAGTTGTGTTGACTTTAATGATCACTTCACCCTTTTTGAGTTGCAGTTTTTCTAATCTATAAAATGCGGAGAATAACACTCCCACTATAGTGTGAAGATTAAGTGATGACATTGCACAGACTGTCATTGTGCCTGGTACACAGTAGGTGTGGAACATTCCTTGATCTCCTTTTCTGATCCGAATTCCCAGGCCCGAGTTCTGAGGACTCCCATTCTGCACTCACGTGCACCTGACCCTTAACCATCTCTGTCATCTAACGCAGGGGTCCCTAACCTATGGCCCATGGGCCAAACTTGGCTCACCACCTGTTTTTGTAAATAAAGCTTCATTGGAACATAGCCCACTTTTTATGCATTATTTATGGCTATTTACATTGGCAAGGTGGAGCAGAAGTGGAATGGCCTGCAAAGCCTAAAATATTTACTAATTCTCCCTTTAAGAAAAAAGTTTGCCACAAATTTAGTGTTTGCAAAGGTCATTGTATGTATTCCCTCAGTTGAGACAGACAACGCAACGACTATTAGCTCCATTTTAGAGATGAGGAAACTGAGGCTCAAAGTAGTTGTGATTTAAACAAGGTCATGTGGTGGTGGGGTGGTAGTGGTGGAAGGAGAGCCTGTATCTCATTCCCAGGCCAGTGCTTGCTATGCCCCATGCTGCCTCAGGGGGCTTTGAGTGTTTCCAATGAGAAAGCCAGTTCACACATTAGCTGGCTCTGTCTCCCTTGGGATTGGCTGCATGTGGGAAAAAGCTGGCTACAGGCGCAGCAACAGCTGAGTAGCTCAGTGCATGAAAAATGCCCAAGATCTGGCCAGTTGAGGACTTATCTCTTTAATGACTGCTACTCTACTAAACGGCAGTCTTCACTAGAAGAAAGACCATGTCTGTTCACTGCTGTATGTTAGAGCCTGGCATCCTCAGATGCTCACAAAATGTTTACTGAATAAACTGAGTTAATGAGCATCCTGACAATCATAAAATCCTCATCCCCATCCTCTCCGACTGGCACCTGGTTTAAAAGAATCACCTTTCCTCCGGGGAGAAATCCCTGCTCTGGCTATCACCCCCCACACACGTGCAATTACGCACACACCTGGCACGTGTCCTTTATTCTCTCCAATCTCACCAAGCTTCTAGGCCCACCCCGTCTCTCCAGTCCTACAGCACTACTTGCTCAGGCCCTCATCGTCTGAAGCGTGGATTCCTCAGCCACCTCCTCACTGGCTTCCTGCCTCCACCCTCTGCCCTTCCAGAGCATTCTCTGCACTGCACAAATCTGATCAAATCATTCCTCATGTTCACTCTTCATCGGGTCCCCAATGACTGTGGATGCGAGCCCTCCACGACCAGGCCCCAGCCGACCCCTCCAGCCTCATCTCACTTCTCCCTACCCACCCATGACCCAGCCATACTGAGCTACCTGCAGTGCTGATGGTGCCCTGCCTTCTCCCATCACCACACCTTTGCCCATGCCGCATTCCCTGCCTGGGAAGCCCTTCCTCCCCTGGCTGTACTTCTACTGTCTTCCAGACCCAGTTCAAGCATCACTTCTCTGAGAAGCTTTTCCTAATGCTTCCCAAGATAGGGAACTCTTGCCTTTGTGTTCATCCTGTGATTACACCACTCATGACACTGCACTGTATTAAGTGCTCTTTTCCCATTCCCAGCCAAGAGCACTTTGAGGGCAGAGACTGTGTCTGACCCACGTTGTGTGCCCTTCACTCTGCACGGGTCCTGGCCTGAAGCACCAGTCAGTATCCAGTGAATCCTTACAGATCTCAATTTGCTCACCTGGCTATGCTCTTTCGCTGCCAGGGGACTTTCGGAGAGGGTGGGGCCATTCTTGGCACTTCCCTGATCTCAGAGAAGGAAAAAACTTCTAGTAGACTCCTGGTACTGTTTTCTCTTGCCTGGTACATTTTTCTCTCTAGAACTGCTCCTTCCTGACCTCTGGGGCTGTCGACCACAAAGCCTCACTCTCTATTCCACAGAGGTTGGCAAGAGACTCAGCCAGGGCAATTGGAATGGCCTAAGCCCACTCCCTAGTGATAGGTTCATGGATGGGCAAGGATCCAGACAGGGCTGGTCAGAGCCCTTCTGGGGGATGGATATGGTTGTATTGGACACATTGTGGAGGACATGCTTCTTTGTTTGCTCTCAGGATGATGTAAACCTCAGGCTGCTGGTGGCCATCTATGAAAGGTATATATCAGAGTGGGTCTGAATCTTACCTCTACCACTTACTGGCTGGGTGACCTTGGGCAAATTGCTTAATCCTTTACATTTACTGTAGTCTCATCTGCATAATGGGAATGATAACAGTATCTACATCATGTTGTGGGAATGACTGAGTAAATATAGGTAAAGTGCTTACAACAGTGCCTGGTACAAAGGGAGTGGTCAATATTTGTTGCTATTCCTATATCACTGTGTGTGGAGATCTCATTGGAGAGCTAATGAGAATAAGAGAAAGAGGTCTCATAGCATTGGTGTTTCTGGATCCAGCTGTGCCTGAAGCCTTCCATCTCTTGCACTTCCCAGTTCCACAAAGCAATTAACTTCTTTTCTGGTAAAACAAGTTTGAGTTGACTCTCTGCAAGTTATAACCCAAAGGGTCCTCTCATTGGAGTGTAGCGGGAAAAATGGAGGAGACAAGAGTCCAAGGGGCTCTCCTTTCAGTTAGCTGTTTGCATTTGGACAAGGGCTTCTTCTTAGGTTTCAGTTCCTCATATGTCCAATGGGGTGGATGTCAGCCCTGCTTCCCTCTTGTGGCTCCTGTCAGGATCCATTTGTATAATGTTTGTGCCTCAAAAACGACCACGTATGAAAACACAAATCTCACCAAAGACTCTTTACCACATGTCACAGAAAACCCTAACTCTCAGCATGGCTTTCGCAGGGCCTTCCCCAGGTGGCCCCACCTGCTCTGTAACCTCCCCTTCGCCTTTGCTGTCCTCTCTCACGTGCTCATCCTCTGCTGTGGCTACACTGGGTTCTCCTCCATTTCCCAAACTCACCCTTGTGTCTTTGCTCATTTTGTTTCCTCTAAATGCCACAATTTGGGGCACATCTCTACCTACCAAAATTCATCCATCAAAGGTCCCTTCCAATGAAGCCTCCTCCATGAAGCCCTGATCCTTCCTTAAGACTGTGTCTGTCTCACACAGAGTCACCAGAAGTGCCCTCTGCTTCCTGTGAACTTGCAGCACTCCCTTTATGGAGGTTGTTGGTTTGGAGATTTCTTCAATTAGATTTTAACCTCCTAGAGGGAAGGGGCTGTCTTATTTGATTCCCCATTGCACCCTACATTCCCTAGGGATGTAGGGATTCAGAGACTCATAGCTCCGATCAACATGCGCCCACAGTGAGGAGAGCAGGTGTATCACCTCCTGAGCAAAAGAAAGAGAACTGCCACTCTCCTGGTCCAGCTTCCATCCCCACTGGAGGTGGGTATATGGACTTAATAATAAACCCTGTGCAGTTTAATAATAAACGTGTACCACGTGGGTGAAATAGGATCTGAAACAACAAAAAGCCGCAGACACCTGGAGAAACTCACCCAAACCAGCATTCGCTGGAATCACCCAGTCTCCTGGCTTCACCCCGGTCACACTGCTGCCCACTGCTACGACCTGTCCAACACCTTCATTCCCTCCAACAGCAGGCAGCTTGGGAAGGAGGCCGTAATTTCCTAAGGGAGAAGAGCACAGAGCATCATCCAGTGAAGCTTGGGCAGTGAAAGAGCATGGACTTTGGAGTCAGACAGACCTCAGCCTGTTCTGGCCTCTGCCTCTGACCAGCTGTGTAACTAACCAACCTCTCTGAGCCCGAGCTTCTTCATTTGTAAAGGGGGATAATACTCCTCAGCTTCATGGTTATTATGAAGATTAGATAAGATAATGTAGGAAATGAGCCCAGCATATTGCACACTTCACAAGGGTTGGTTTGCTCCCCGCTACAATCTTCCTAACTCAAAAAGCCTCACATTCCAGGGAGGGGAGGCCAGAGAGGGCTCACACAGTCTGTAGATGGCTCATCTGGAGAACAGCTGCTGCTAATCACAGGAATTTCACACCCACACCTGGGGAGGAATGAAAACGAGGTGGCGGCTAAGCAAAAAAGCCAATTAACATAAGCCACAGAAACCAAGGTTACCTTGGATCATATTAATGTCAGATGGATTGACAGGGGCCGCCAGCATCTTCACATGGACGTCTGATCCACCCACAGCAGCCAGCTCCAGGTTCTTCAGTCTAAGCACAAAGCCAGAGAGAGATGTTCATGTCAGCCAGGCTAGCCAGGGAGTCTTTTGCTCTAATCATCTCCCCAAAGTAGGTCAGGCAGCAAAATTTCTGAGCTGCCATTGTGTGCCCAGGAATTAGGGTTGTTAAGAAAGAGAGAGGAGCTATAAGGAATTAGTACAGGACACAGGGTAATGCTCATTAACTGCAAGTGGAAAGTCCCTAGCGACCTTTCCACTCCACCACCCACTCTAGCGCAGAAAATAGCTAAATCTCCTGCGGGCATGGGTTAGTAGTGGTTAGCGATGCTGAGAATCACCTGGTATACCAATATTATGGATTCTCAGGCCCCAGGGCTGACCTACTGAATCAGAATCTCCAGATAAGGGGCACCCCAAGCGGTGAGGGAAATAGAGATGGCCCATGGAGTTGGGAAAGAACTCCCTGGGTGACTGTGGTTCACCCCCTGGAAGGATGTCCCTTCTGGATGAGGATCTGGTCTGTCAGAAAGGATGCTGGGGCTTCCCTGGTGGCGCAGTGCTTAAGAATCCGCCTGCCAACGCAGGGGACACGGGTTCGAGTCCTGGTCTGGGAAGATCCCACATGCCGCGGAGCAACTAAGCCCATGCGCCGCAATTACTGAGCCTGTGTTCTAGAGCCCGTGCGCCTAGAGCCCGTGCTCCGCAACGAGAAGCCACCGCAATGAGAAGCCCGCACACCGCAATGAAGAGTAGCCCCTGCTCACAGCAACTAGAGAAAGCCCGCGTGCAGCAATGAAGACCCAACGCAGCCAAAAAGAAAAATGAATAAATGAAATAAATTAAAAAAAAAAAAAGGATGCTGGATGGAGAGCTGCGGGCCTCAGGTGTGAAACTCCATCACAGGATGGCTGCGTCACCGCAGGCAGGTTTCTTCCCTGCTCTAGGCCTTCGTTTCTCCGTGTGTAAAATGGGGGTGATGCCACCATCACCCCCACTTGCACTTGAGCACTTCCAAGCGCTCTTCCCATTTCAAGCCTGTGTGGTAACTCGGAGTGCTCACAGTGTGTGCGCTGTAGACACCAGGGGACTAACGTCTTTATCCACTGGAATGTTCGTTAATGGGTAAAACCGGCCCAGTGGCAATGCCCACGTGCTTTTTTTTTTTTTTTTTTTTAATAAAAGGAGACCTTCCAACCAGAAAGGACTGATCAGTGTATTAGACCAATGGATCCTCATGACTTTTAACTATCAGAGATTCCTTTTCTGTCTCTCTCCATACCTCTAAGACTTCATGTTTGCAGTGCTTTTCTTTGCCCAAATGTACTTGTTAATAATTCTCCTTATTTTTACGTACCAAAGGCACATATAAAAGCCAACCAGAGGTTCTTAGCATTAGGCAACAGTGTCACTGCACTAAGCTGACGTAATTCCACCCACTTCTTGCTAAAATCTGATCTTTTAATAATACCTGAGGCTCCACTTGGGGTAAAAGTGTGATTTCTAAGAAATGGATTGTACTAGTAGTAATAACTGTGGCAGGCATTTGTGAGGTGTTTATTATACACCAGGTCCTGTGCTAAGGGCTTTAAACACATAATCTAAGATGTAACACCCCTGTGATGAAAGTATGACTCTTCCCATTCTATCAAGCAGGAAATGAAGGCTCCTGGAGATGATGAAACTTACGCAGTGTAAGAGAATGGGTCAGGGTGGAGCTTATCCACTTTCAGCGCTGGCTCTCTTACTTACCTTGCTCTAAACCAGTACCTGAAATTAGCATGGGAATCCCTCTGACTGCCTACGAGGACCCTTGGGGACCCAACCTGGGAATCCCTGTACTGGATTATGACCAAAGTAAGGGAGGCCATGCTTTACCATGATTGAGAAACAGCTGCAAAAAATCAAAATAAAAACACTCTCTACAGAAAATGGTTAACTAGGAAGGAGTTGATGACCAGGGCAGAGAGAATACAGAAAGGGTTTTTTTTTCCCTTTTAGGTTAAGTATTAAGGAATGTATGTATTTATACATAGCTGGAGGAGGGAGAGTCCTCGTAATAATAACTACTGTTTGAGTATGTACCCGTCAGGCACGCAGTTGAGTGCTTTCCGTGTGAGCTTTCATATTATTCTGATTTTACAGCCGAGGAACAAAGGCGCAATAAATAACTTGTTTCAGGCCACCAAAAGTCGTAAATGGCTGATATGGTTTGAACCTGGCAGTCTGACGCTAGAGAAGCCGGCTGGTGAAGGGCTGACCCCACATCACGCAGAGGTCTGCAAGAGAAGCCTGGAGTGGTGGGCAGCCTTGACCCTTGCTGGGCCTGCTTGGGGAGCTGGGGGGCAGGGGGAGGGCTCCACAGCCTCCCCACCAGGATAAGCAGGGAGGCATCAGCCCAGACGGCACTGTTTCTCTGTGAACACATATGTAAGTCTGCACTCCAGAGAAAAATCCTGCCCAGAGCAAATGGATTGTGGACTAGCTGCCCCTTTATATTATCTGTACCGCTTCTCTCTCGCAGGTTGACAGATAATCAGAGTTTTTCTGTAAGCTGACAGAATCCACGTACTCAAGCTACTTAAAGACATTTTTTCCTGCACATTTTCTACACGCTCTTCCCTCAGCCCAGAATTCCTTTCCCACAGCTTCTCTGCAAAGTGAGAAATTGAACTCACCCTTTAGGACCTGGCTGAAATTTTACTTCCCCTAAAGCACCTTTTGACCCTCTTCTTGGCCCTGAAAAAAATCACTTGCTCCACCCTCAGGGCTCCTATTACGCAGATGGGGTGACTATGCCATTTAAGACCATCTAGTTTATGATGTCTTTTCATACATTTTCTTCAACTGATCACAAAGCATAAATTCACATTCCTTTTCCAACTCCTGAGGCCGGATGTCCTCCAGAGTTCAGGCCCGTGTGTTATCTGCACCTCTCCCTGGGGGATGGGCAGCACTCCCATCAGACACATTGTTCCTGAAGCAAAAAGTAGGAATATTCACACTAAGTGGGTTGAACAGTGACCATATAAAAACTTCACTCCAGATTAGGTTTTGCCTCCAAATGAGTTATGAAAAAACAAAACTGCTAGTTTTCAGAGCTTTCTGGATTTTGGAGTGCAGATATGAATTCGGATTTGAATCCAGGTCTTTCAGACTCAGTTCAGGGTACTTTTTACTTATCACTGAGTTTTAAAGTCAGAATGTGTGTTGTCTCCCTACTAGGCTATAAGCTCACGGAGGGCAGAGAACTTTTAGTCTTAACTCAGTGTTCAGCACAGCATCTGGGACCACAACAGTGCTGGAGAATGCTTCTTAAAGAAATTATCCCATTTTCCTCTTTAGTGAGAAAATGTGGTGCAAAAGAGACAGTCAGGGAGTCAGGGGAGGGGCTCACACCCCAAGGACTTAGCTACTGAGGCTGGTACTTGCTCTCCCTGGTCCTGGGCTGTTTAGGAAAATACCCCTGAACGATGGGTGCAAATAAAAACGGAGACTGGGCTTCCCTGGTGGCGCAGTGGTTGAGAGCCCGCCTACCGATGCAGGGGACACGGGTTCGTGCCCCGGTCTGGGAAGATCCCACATGCCGCGGAGTGGCTGGGCCCATGAGCCATGGCCTCTGAGCCTGCGCGTCCGGAGCCTGTGCTCCGCAACGGGAGAGGCCACAGCAGTGAGAGGCCTGTGTACCGCAAAAAAAAACAAAAACAAAAACAAAAAAAACCCAAAAAAAACCACACACAAAAAAACGGAGATTATCCTTAAGGGAGTTCAATCTAAGCAAAAACCCATGCCTCTTTTCCTCACAGGAGAGTGCAGATCAAATTTGCAGTATGTTTGTAATTCTTAAAAATCTAGATGACCATGGTCAGGATAAGAATACAGGTAGATCTCAGTTCATAGATGAAGGGTAGAACATGGATTTGGAGTGAAACAGGCAGTCCTGGGTGTGAATCCTACCTCGGTCATTGACCAGCTAGCTGAACCTCACAGTACTCATCTGCGGAATGGGAGAACACTAGAAGTCAGCTCATGGATTAGGTGAGTTAATGGACATAAAGCACTTGCTAGAGTACCTGATACACAGTAGATGCTGAAGAAATGGCAGCTGTTGTCAGAGGTGGGAATATCCAAGGAAACCTTTGAAACAGCTGGCTATACCTCTGAAAAAAATCAATGAATCACTCAAAGGAAGACGGCAACTTTTTGGAAAATTCAAGTAAACTTAATTAAACAAATATTTATCAACAGTCCTACTAAGTGCCAGGGACTGTGCCAAGGGCTTTAAAGATCAAAAAAATAGTATCTCCCGCCCAGGAGATTGATGGCGTGGGGACTCACATGTGGGAAACACTGGGAGGGCGCTTGTAGTGCTAAAGCCAACTGAGTGTGTGACCAGCTGGAGGGAGAGCAAAGGGTTACCAAAGGGACTTCGGAAGGCGTGATATCTTAGCTGAAGCTTGAAGGATAAACAGGAGTTTATGGGTGGACTGAGAGAAAGCAAGGATTTCCTGCCAGAGGGAATGGTAAAGAATCTGACGTGATGGTAGGCCAGGCACAGGTGCAGTCTAGAATGGAGTTGTGGGAATGGAGAGAAGGATCTGATAACCTGGAATCTCTTAAATAAAAAGTGGCATTGATATCACTTGGTGACTGACTCCATGGGGGTGGCTGGGGAGTCTTTGATGGCTCCCAGGCTTGGGCAACTGGATGTTGAGCTAGGAGGAAAGAAGAGTGGCTTGGAGTGGGGAGGAAGGTGTTAACATCTGAAGCCTGAAGCAGGTGGCCTGCAGTATGGAATGGAGCAGAGGGTGGTCTGCACTGGACACACAGAGGTGAGTCAGCTGCGGTTAGGTGGAGTCTAGGATAGTAGATAAACTTATTCTGGGTGATCTGGCTGGACAATTAAATGATAACTACTGTTAACAGCTTACCAAGCTCCAGACACTGTGCTTAGCGTTCATATACAAGACGCTGTTGAGTCCTCAAAATGTCTGGAGGGTGTTATCACCCCAATTTTCAGATGGGAACTGAAGCTCAGAGAAGTTAAGTAACTTGCCCAAGGTTAAACTGTTAGTAAGTGGCAAGACTTGATCTTAAGCTTGACTTCAAAGCTCAGACTGTCGAACACTAAGCTGGCATCCCCTACACTGTGTGTGTGGAATCTCTGTCCTGGGAGATATTAAAAGGTATTCCCTGGGGTCCAATACTTTTGGGAAACGCTGCCTACTAAACTCCCTTTATAAGATTCAAACTGCACATTAGAGTCATAAAGGCTCTGAGAAGTCCTCCAGTAAAGAAACCCACGTGGCTTTGTGTAATCCAGAGTTTCCAGAGCTAACTCAAATGAGAACGCTACCCTCACAGCACACCGAGTACCCCAAACAGCAGTTTGAAAAGTGCTGCACTGGGCTGCGACCTGTTTCCAGTTCTCTTGTCTTCCGGGAGCCTAGCTGCTCTGCACCGGTTGAAATTCACAGAAGTGGGAGGGGAGGGGAGTGGGGCAGGAGACGGAAAGTTGAGGCTGCCGACAGAGGTGGGTGAGGGCTGGTACAGGCCTGACACAGGCTGCTTGGCCAGGGGAAGGTGTGTTGGTCCAGCTGCGTCTCACCAGGGAGACCAGCCCCAGCCTGCCCCATGGAATGCCATCAATACCAGACACTGCTGTTCCTGCAGACAGTTCTAACAGCGTCGTCAAGGATACCATTCTGCCAAGACAGGAAGGAAAACCGGGCCGAGTCTGAATTCCAGGAGTTGGACCTCGGGTGTAACGATAGCAATTTCTTCCTTGTTTTTTTTTTGCTTTAAACTCACCAAAGGAACTGGTGGCTGTGTTATGGAGTGCAAAGGAGGCACCCAAACACAGCCTGGCTGGATCTCAAGTCACTTTCCCAAGACCGTTCAGTCCCTTTCCCTGTGAGTAGTGGCGCCACGCGACTCGGAGGGATGCCTCTGCCTTCATTCGACAGATCCCACACTGGATAAGGTCACAATGGCTCCTTTGAGGCAAAGGCTGTACACCTGTGATGCCATATGAACTACAAGGGAGACAAAAGCAGGCAGAAGAAAGAGCCTTTTGAGAGGGGGGAAAAAGAGGCCAGTACTCTGGGGCCTGGCTCAGTTATACTGGCTGTGTAAGGCAGGCATCAGCCAGCTCTGCTAAGATATCTTTCCTGCCTTCCGCATTTAATTAGCAACCATTTGTACTTATCTTGCATCTTCCACTCAATCACCTCAAAGTGGTCACTTGTCATTTTGCGCAGGAAGAGTTGTCATGGGCCACAGAGACTTTCTCCTCTGCTCATTACAGAGAGCCAAGAATGTGCGTTCCGTCACAGGGCACTGGGGGAAGGTAACTGATGTCTTATGTGGCTCTCCCGGGTCTGTCTGCAGTCCCCATGGTCACAAACAAGCCGCCTTCTGTGATTTAGTGAAGTGCTGGGCATTTGAACACTGTTCTGGCATTTGATTAATCATTAATAAGCAAGGCACAACTGGGCAACTGTGGAGGAATGAAGTTCTCCAGCTCGCCCCCCAGCAGGGGATGCTGGTGGCCACAGCTGGTGGGGTTCTCATGGAGTCCTGGGCTCTTTGCCTTTCCCGGGCAAAGCTCACGGGTTCTGTGTTTCTTCGCAGTGTGCGGACACTCCCGCTTTCCTCCCTGCGCCTCTTCCGGGTTCTCTGCCTCCAAGTCCTCTTGCCTTCCCACCATTCAGGACTTTTTGTTCTGTAGCACAATCGCTTTGAATGCAAGGGAATCAGAGACAGACGACAACTTCTGGAAGTTTCTACCCAGGGTTGGCAAAGAAACCCTCCCCTACCCTCTCAATCTCCTACTTCCCTCAACTAAGATTACCAGAAAGGTTGCAAGCCCCATAATATTCTACATCTGCTAACATCAGGAAACTTGCTTGAAGGGAGCTGCAGAGAGTCTGTTGCTTAGTCTGCTGAGGCCTAACTCTCTTTGCTGCCTCAGAGAGCAAGACTGGGCCATAGCAGGGGGCTGAGGCCCTGCCTGCAGCTGCTTTTCTCTTTGATGGGTAGGATGATGACCATGCAGCCCCTGCCTGGTGGGCCTCTGATTGTGTAACTAACCAATGGCAAAGGGAGCCTTTGGTGAAATCTTGTGCCCAGGACCCCTTATTTCAAGTCACATCTTTGCTCCCTGGAGCAAACACTGGCGAGCAGGGAGTCCAACGCCTGCTTCAGCTTTACAGACTTGTCGGAGCTGGATAATTGTTGGATCAGAGGACTCAAGCCTCAGAACCATTTCCACGGCTGCAGGATAATGTTGAGAAGGATGCTGAGGCCTCATCTTGTCTTGGCAGGAAAAAGTGTTGTTTGGGGAGAATGAGGCAAAGAGGTGCGTAGGTTGTGAGGTACATAGAAAAGGGAGCTGTGAAGATTTGTCACTGGCACAGAAGACAGGGAGGGGGGATGGCATGCATTTCCATGTTTACCGCTGCTGACCTTGGTCAACCCCTTTCTTTTATCAAAAAATAAACGAAAAGAATGGAATAGCACAGGGAACTATATTCAGTATCCTGTAATAAACTATAATGAAAAAGAATATGTATATATAACTGAATTACTTTGCTGTACACCAGAAACTAACACAACACTGTAAATCAACTATACTTCAATAACCCCCCCCAAAACAAAACAAAACAACAACAACAACAAAAACTGAAAAGAATGGAGACGGGAGTGATGTCCTCGTTCTAACAATGAGTGGCGTGTGGGTGGGACTACAAGCCAGGCCGGGGCTCTTGCAGGTGGTCCCCAATGACACCCCTTGAGCCACAGGTTAGCCTCATGTTATCTTTGCTTTTCCTTCTCTAAAATGAAGACCCTTCCCACGCCATCCAGGGTGGGAAAGACCTGGAATCACACCAGTGTGCTTGCAGGAGCTGCTAGGAGAGGGCCGGATGATAAGAACTTCTTCCCAGACACTCTGCACGTTGCGAAACCCCCGTCTACGGTGCAATCCCTCAGAGGTGTGCCGCCAAGTTTTACCCTCAGAGGCCAGAATGAGGAAAAGAGGGTAGAAGGGCTGGGCCCCAAACCCGGCCGCGTCATGTGAAGTCCAGAGGGAAGGTAATGTAACGGTGTCACAGGATGTGAAATCCAGCTTGAGTCTGAATCCTGTGACCTCAGGCTCGTCCCTTCTGAGCCTGTTTCCACAGATTCCTCCCTCAAAGATCACATATGAGGGCGCCCAAGAAATATTCCTTAGTCAGACACACCACATTTTCTCTTCCCTCTGGGCTTCTGCCCATGCAGGTTCTTCTACTTTCCCTCCTTGTATATGGCTCACCTGATCTTCTGGGGGACTCAACTTAGACCTCATGTCTTCAGAGAAAGCATTCTGGCCACCCCGAGGGGGTAGGGTTGCGCGCTCATCTTCTGGGTGTCCACAGACTCTAAACATAGATATCATAGCACTTACCCCCTGGACCATCTCCTGGACTAGAGTGTGAGCTCCTTGAGGGAAAAGGCCACAGATTATCAATCTCTGCACCTTCAGCACCTAGCGCTTAGTAGGCCCTCGAAGAATAAATGCTGGTTCACATGGTAGGTGCACAATGAGTTCTGTCCTCTCCTCCTTCATTCATGATCACAGAAAATAGCTCCAGGAGACAAACAAGCAAACAAATCCCAGTTCTTAGGGTGCTAAACCAGAATGCTAAATTTTTTTTTTCAAAGTACTGTAATTCTGGTTTAAAAACCAAGTCACTTGCACAGAGTTTTGGTTTTAAACACTGACATCAACTGTAAAAAGAAGAAATCCCCTGAGAGTAAACAGTGCCCTACAGTGAGAACTCACCACCTATACAACCTGGGTCCCCACCACCTGCTCCCCAAAATTCCATCTGGCTAAGACAGAAGGGGTATTTGTCCAAAGGTTTCACAGCTTCATTTCATTCTGTGCTAGCAGCAGGCAGGTGAGAAAGCCATGATGACTAGGATGCTGTTTTATGAAAGCGTCAGGATCCTGAAGAGGGGACGAGACCAGAGGATAGCATCCCTACCATCTTCCCTGGGGGTGGGGAGGGGGCTGCGCTTCCTATGAAGAGCAGAGACTTGGGGTCACCTGAATGACCTACAATTTCACCTTCTCTTCTGACCTATCTTCTTGCCAGTTTTATACTCCATCTCATGCTCAAAAATCATTTGAGATGACTGTCATTGTTTCTTCAGGCCTATGTCTATATCATGGACCTTTAGTAAAGAAGGGACATCCTAGTTGTATGATCTTGGGTGAGTGACTTTCAAGTGTCTTGAGCCTCAGTTCTCTTATCTGTAAAATGGTGATAGCAATGAGCAAACTGGGTTACTGTGATTTTTATTTATTTATTTTTTAAATTTAATTTTTAAAAATAAATTTATTTATTCTATTTATTTATTTTTGGCTGCGTTGGGTCTTCGTTGCTGTGTGCGGGCTTTCTCTAGTTGCGGTGAGCGGGGGCTACTCTTCGTTGTAGTGTGTGGGCTTCTCTTGTTGCGGAGCACAGGCTCTAGGTGCACGGGCTTCAGTAGTTGTGGCTCACGGGCTCAGTAGTTGTGGCGCATGGGCTTAGTTGCTCCGTGGCATGTGGGATCTTCCCGGATCAGGGCTTGAACCCGTGTCCTCTGCACTGGCAGGCGGATTCTTAACCACTGCGCGACCAGGGAAGCCCCTACTGTGATTTTTAAAATCCGTAATATACGTGGAGAACTCAGCCCAATGCCTGCCGCATGGTCATGGTAGGTACACAATAAATGAGAGCTGTTTTTACCATAAGATCCAGAGAACAGCAAGTTCTAAAATGGGACTTCCAGGAACAAAAGGAAAGAGGACATTGGAGTTTCTGGGAATTATGTGATAGAGAATCCAGAACTCTGCATGAGGGGTGATGGTCATGGGGACCTCTGAAATTTCTGGAATGTTTGTAATTCTCCCATCTTTGTAATTTTCTCCTGCAGTCTTCCTTCATTTAGGTCAGCAGTTCAATTCTTTACATGAAAAAGGCCCAAGTGCTTATTTAGGGGATTCATTTTGGGCATAAAAGAAAGAAACTCTAAGAGACCAAAGGAAAAGGCCTTAGTAGAGAACAGCTGGAATGTTTGGGGCCAAGAGGAATGAAGAGAGGGACATTAAGAATGTTGACACAAGAACAGGAGGTCCCTGGAGGCCTCGTTCTGAGGAGTTCTGCAACCTCTCAGATCTGAGCAGACTCTTCCTCCTTCCCTCCCTGCTGTTCCCAGAGCTACGCCCACAGTGCAAGTATTGCAAACCACAGCAGGTTGGGGAATACTCTGCTCGGACTCTGCTCAGACACCATGACCCCACCTGGTGTAACCTGACACATCCAGTCACCAGGATGTTTAAAGGACATCTGATTCTTTCTGTGACAGCGTGGTTACCCTAAACCACCTAAGACATGACTACAAAGAAGAGAATCCCAGCCTCTGGCCTCAGTCCATACACGAACAAGTCAGGTCACCTGAATCTGGGTCAGGAGGGAAAGCTGCCCTTCATGGGCAGAGAGAATTACCGCGTGCCTGACAATCCGTATCCACAGGGCAATGGTTTTCAACCCTGGCCTACGCATCAGAGTCACTTGGAGAGCTTTAAAAACTCAGATGTTTAGGGCCGTTCTAGACCTGCTAAGTACCTCGGGAGTGGCACCTGGGAATACATAGTTTCCACAAGTGCCACAGGTGACTGAGATGTGAGGCCAAGCTTGAATACAATGCTTCGTGGAAGTATCATGTCTTGAACTTCCTGGAAATTATCAGGGTTCCACACAAGGAGACAAGCTGTCTTTTTTTCCTAAGTGGCATCTGCAACCAGACTGGTCTGTTCTAGCTTCCCTGACTCTCCAAGGGGAGGGAGTCAATCAGGAGGCAGCTGCACTCAGCTGCCTAAACTTCCCAGGCCTTTTCTCAGGGTCCCTGCACATTGGAGACGCCTTCCTCATCACCACAGAACTCAATAAAAGGTGCACTTATTACAGAAATTAGATTCAGATTCAACAAACATTTTTGCACCTCCTATTTTGTGGCAGGTCCTGCACCAGACGCATAAATTACAATCCTGTGAGAGAGGCACTACATCGTTCCTGTTTGGGGCGCACTCCTGGAAAGAGTGTTCATCAGAGCTTTACCAACTCATTACAGTAATCCTCAGGGAGATGTCTTCCCAACATGGTGATTTATTACCTATGATCAACATACAAATTGGGGTTTATTGACTGACGTGTCTTCTCAACATCCTTTTCAATTGCTCTAATGGTGGATGTGGCTAGGCTGAGTGCATGACCATGAAATTATCTGAGGCTTAACCCCTTCGGCTGTCAAAACATCTAGCTTGTATATATTTTTTTAAGTAAAAATATGGAACACTTCACAAATTTGCATGTCATCCTTGCGCAGGGACCATGCTAGTCTCTGTATCGTTCCAATTTTAGTATATGTGCTGCTGAAGCCAGCACTCTAGCCTGTATTTTTTAAAAAATAAATAAATTTATTTATTTATTTATGGCTGTGTTGGGTCTTCTTTGCCGTGTGCAGGCTCCTCATTGTGGTGGCTTCTCTTGTTGCAGAGCATGGGCTTCAGTAGTTGTGGCACGCGGGCTCAGTAGTCGTGGTGCACGGGCTCTAGAGCGCAGGCTCAGTAGTTGTGGTGCACGGGCTTAGTTGCTCCGCGGCATGTGGGATCTTCCCGGACCAGGGCTCGAACCCATGTCCCCTGCATTGGCAGACGGATTCTTAACCACTGTGCCACCAGGGAAGCCCTCTAGCCTGTATTTTAATCATGAAAATAATTCCTTGTCGGCCTGACCTTTGGAAAACAATCAAACCATTTGCTGGGAATCCAAGAGTTGGAAATAAGGGACTGCAAGAGAGTATGCAGGTGCTTTTTGGTGAAGAGCATTCCTTTTATTGCAGCTGATTAGCACTATGAGCTATGACTACATTGTCTCCATTTTTAAATGTGATGAAACCGAGGCTTAGAGAATCTCAGTAACTTACCAAACACACACAGCTAGGACAGGGAGGCAAGGATTTGACCCCAGGTCTTCTGATTCCAGACCCATGCTTTTGCCCTAGCGCCACTAGTGACCCTACTAGCTCTTTTTTTTTTTTTTTTTTTTTTTGGGGGGTACGCGGGCCTCTCACTGTTGTGGCCTCTCCCGTTGCGGAGCACAGGCTCTGGACGCGCAGGCTCAGCGGCCATGGCTCACGCGCCCAGCCGCTCCGCGGCATGTGGGATCTTCCCGGACTGGGGCACGAAGCCGTGTCCCCTGCATCGGCAGGCGGACTCTCAACCACTGCACCACCAGGGAAGCCCCGCTACTAGCTCTTTTGAATGACTATAATCACTTATGTGCAGATTTATAATCGTTGAAAATTCACATACTGTTTTAATGAACCACATGTGAAAATCATGGGTTAAGATCCAACAGAATTTTAGGACATAATCATACAAGTAACAAGGGCTGAGTGACTTGTCCAAGATCAAACAGCTACTAAGAGGCTGAGCCTGTATTTGACCTTAGGTCTGTATGGCTCCAAAACAGGATCTCTTTTTAACTAAAGGCACATACACAGCGCAGTGGAGAGGAAATCACACGAGACAGGACTCAGAAGCCATGGATCCCTGTCTCTGTTCCAATCTTTATTAGCTATATCACTTTGGACAAGTCCCCTGCCTTCTGTAAAATGGAAACAATGATCTCTGACCTACTTTTTGAGATGTGAAGATCCAAATGGACGAAAAAGTATTCTGAAAATTCCTTCCATAATATAATAGAGCGTAGGAACTCACGTAGGCCAGTCAGACAGACCTGGGTTCAGAAATTCCGACTCTGCCACTTACTGGCTTGTGTGACCTTGGACAAGTGATTTTACTTCCCATGCTTCCATTTTCTCATCTGCAAAACGGGGCTAAATCAAGTACCTCCTCCAAAAGGTTGTTGTGACGATTAAATGAGAGCATCCATTTACACAGGGATTGCCCGACACACAGTACAGGATCAATGAACGTCAGCCATTACTACAATTATAACTGTGCCTCTCGGGTTTTCAACTTCCAAGCAACGACTTTCTGAGCTACCACACACGCCCTGGGCTACAGTTTCGGTCCTATTCGCTGCCTTCCTCCTCGGGACTTGTCCCTCCCTTTCAAGTCCCCATTTTCCACAGCCCATCTTAAAACCCTCCAGGAACCCGAGCTCCCTTGCCCCATTTCGGCGCGGTGTCTTACTCGACGACCTTGGCTGGGTCCCCGTGGTGCCCATAGACCAGCGCCCGGACCCGGGAGGGCTCGGCAGATGCGGAGAAGGTGGCGGCAGCAGGCCGCCGGCGGCGGAAAGCGGGGAATAGCCGCCGCCGCAGCTGAGCCGCGGTTCGCGCCCAGCAGAGCGCCCCGCAGACCCACATGCTCCCTCCGGTTAACTCAGAGCCGGACGCTGTGAGATACGTCATCTTCCAGCGACCTCGCGCCTGCGCCCCGCCCCGTCGCGTGACCACGCCCTTTGCTCCTTTTAGAAGGCCGTTCCCTTCCTCCGCGGTCCGCGCGGTGGCGCTTGGTGAGACTGACTGGGGAGCGAGGCCTGGTCGGTGGAGGGACTTAAGGGAGTCTCGGAGATTCTGAGCCTTCCCCAGTTGAACTGCTAACAAGGAGCGTCTGAGACTGGCCTAAGGCTGTGTCTATGGTCTGCGATTTGGTGTTTGACTTGGGGGGGAAGACATTTCACCTTCTCTGCCCTCAGTTTCTCCTCCTCCCCACCATTTGAGTGTTCACTCTGCCAGGCCCTTTAAGGCATCTCATTTAATTCCCGCTGTCTTCTGCTAGCATAGGATGGCAAAGCTTACTTCCCTACATCAAGTAGAGTAGATGTAAGCTGATATAGAGGCAAGAGTACTGGGTTTGGAGTTAGAAGATTTAGGTACACATCCTAGACCCTCCACTTCTTAGCTTGGCCATCTGGGGCAAGTGACTGAAACTGTGAGTCAGCTTTCTCATCGGGGCTAATATACTTCCTTCAAGATTGTTGTAAGGATTGGATAGAACAACAGAATAATGTTGTCGTGGATCGGATAGCACATTGTAAAATGCCAAGTGTGCTCAGATTACCAGGGAGGAATCATAAGAAGGAGAGCCCCTTCTCGGAATGCTCAGGGTGCAGTAGGATTGAATGGGACAAATGGGTAAAAAGGTGTAGTAGCCCAGGAAAGATGCTAGATCATATTATTAGTGGAAGGAAGACATGAGTGTAACTAACACCCCAGTTGAATATTAGGACATGACAGAGGGCACTGCTGGAGTCTGAAGGAGAGAGGTGTTTTGGGATTGGGGTGGGGGTGGGCACCTTGGAGGGAGTGCTGTTGGAGCCGGTCCTGTGACTCAAAATCTTCAATATGCATGAAACTCACCTGAGGTCTCATCTCAGACCTACTGAGTTAGAATCTTGGGGAAGGGTCCAGGAATCTACATTTCTTAGAAGCTCTCAAGATATTCTGATGGAGGTGGCCTGGGGAACAATCTTGAGAAACACTGAACCAGGACTTCAAAGGATAAGGAAGAATTCCTTTCATTGGATTTTATTGACCCCAAACTTGCCAACTTAGAGCCTTTCCTCTGAGGAAGAAAAGAAAATGTCATGATGAAGAGTGCACGTGCTGCATTCTAGCAAACTTGGCTTTGAGTCCTGGCTCTGCCACTGGGCTTGGACAAGTCCATTTGATCTTGGACAAGTCATCTGGGCTCTGTGTGTCTCCACTTCCTTACCTGTAAAAGGAAGGAAATAATAGTATCTGATTCAAGGCTGTTGTGAGACATTATTCACTTGAAGCATTTAGCACAACGTTTGGCACATGAAAGCATTTGATAAATGTTCCTGGGGGTTACTGTAAAGATTAAATGAGAAACATCATATGTAAAACATCTAGACTGGCTCATAGTACATGCTTAAAAAGTGTTTGTACTTATTTTTATTATTAGAGAAAGTTGGTGTTCCATGGTGGGAGAAAGACTTGGTCCTACAATACACACACACACACACACACACACACACACACACACACACACACACACACACACACAAATAGCCAGTCTTGCCTATCTTCTATTTCCACAGTGACCCACAGTTCTACTTCTGTTGGAAGACTCCCTAGGTGACATTGAGCTGTTGACATTGTCTTCTATACTAAATCGTTTCCTCTGAATTTCCTGGGCATCTTAGCCAGGAAGCATGGAGAATTACCCAGCAGGTCTTCCTCTTTGGGGGCTGGACTTAGTCCCCTGTCCATCCTGATAGGCCTCAATTTTGGCCCAGGACATCAGCTCTCGGTTGAACTGTGTCACCAACCTTCTTCCTGAGATTCTCTCCCTTCTTTTTCTCTCCCCACTTCCTTCTTTCTCAGGCCTCCAGAATGACTTTTTTTTTTTTTTCCTAACAGAAAGACCAGATTTTGTCTTTCCCTTGCTTAAAGTCCTTCCATGATTTCTCAATACTCAGGGAGAACCATAAACTACAGTTCTTTGTAGAACACTGTGAACTGTTGATATATTAAACTTGTAAATAAAACTATGATTCTATGCTAATTCTAACCTTCTCTCACACTACTAACACGTTCTAAGTTCTTCAGAAAAATATATGGAGGAAAAACACCTTAAAATGACAACAAAAACTTTCTACTCGTTGTAATTAATCTACCTTCTTGCAAATTAGAAAAATATGGCTGTCGTTTTAATTCAACAGTAGGACGCCTCAGCTTGGCTTGAGGAACACCAGGGTTTCTGCAGGGGCACAGTTTGAGAACCACTGATTGAAAGGTTCAGGTCCAATTGTCCTGGCCTTGCATTTAAGACCCTTTGTACCCCAACTTCCACACTGTCTTTATCTCCTGCTATTGGGCCATGTAGAGACTATGATGCAACCATACCTGACACCCACCTTTCCCAGTACTTCCGTGTCTTGTGCCTTTATTCAGTCTGCTCCTTCTGCCTGAAATGCTCTTCCCTGCCTTGCCTGTCTCGGAAACTCCAGGTTCAGATATCCTTTCTCTGATGTTGTTTTCCACTCCCCTAGGCTGAGTTAACCCCTGCTGCCTTTGTGTTTTCTTTGGACTGGTGTTATGACCTTTAGAACATAGCCTCTTATTTATTTATGTGCCATTTCCCCCTCCAGGCAAGAGTGGGGCCATGTTTAGCGCATCTCCATGACACCAGCACCCAATATGGGGCCTGGCACAGGGTAAGTGCCATGAATATTCCATGAGTTGAAAGTGATTGAATTTCCTCATGGCCTGGCCCTGTCTGGGGTACCATCTCCTTTTCCCTAGATTTGGGCCAGTGACTCCAGGCCAAGACTTTCTGTTTCCCTTCCTTCTTCTCTCAAGGATTATAGAAGCTTGTGGTCTTTTTCAAGTGGAGCAGAATGTTCTCTTTTCATCTGTCCATCTGTTACTTGTGTTCTTTTTCTCCCTCCATCACAGTCTCTGCCCATAGTCTTCCCCTGCACAAAGAGAAGAGGGCTGTGGAATCAGTCTGATGTAGGTCTGAGCTCTGGGCCCACCATTTACTAGCTGTGTGACCTTGGGGAAGTGCCTTATGCTTTCTGAGCCTCAGTTTCCACATCCCCCCAAATAGGACCAATGGTAAACTCCTGCCATGAGGCTCCTGCAAGAGTCCTCTGGAAACAGCAGCATCCTTGGTTGTTTCTTTTTTTCATCAGATGTTTCTCCTTGAGTTTCCTTTTCTGCATGATCCTTTCTGTCTCTTCTCTGCATGTTTGCTATGGGTCTCTCCGCCTAAAATGTAGGCTTCATGAAGGCAAAAACCATGTCTACATTCATTCATTTATCTAATCATCCATTCAATATTTATTGAGTGCTGACTACATGCCAGATACCAAGCAGTGGGATATAAGACAGAGTCCTTGCCCTTAGGGGGCTCATGTTCTAGAGGCGCAGACACATAATGACTATGTCATATAGTAGGTGCTCTGTTTAAAACTACAATAATTCCCTTCCCCCTTACTGTTTCTCTCCCCCATTTCTCTAGTATATTACTGTCTCACATACCAGAGAATTTTCTTTTTTTGGTTGTTTATTGTTCTTGTCTTTCCATTGGAATATAAGCTCCGTGAGGGTAGGGATTTTTGTCTGTTTTATGTCTCCACTTCGGCTTAGAGTAAGTGTTGAACAGATGAATCAGTATCCAGTGTTCGTTGATTTGTTCCAGATGGAAGACAGGTCTCAGCTTCTATTCAATTCAAGCCGGATGGCCTTGATTCAAATCTTGGTGCTGCTGCATACTATGCATAACCTTGGAAAAGTCACTTTCTTTCTCTGTACCTTAATTTTCTCAACTGTGTAATGAGAATAATAGTGGTGGGGATTAAATGAGTCTATGTGGGTGAAGCACGTAGAAGGTGCCTGGTCTTATGTACTAATGGACAACTAGTTTGTGGTCATTGTACAAGAGCTTATACTGGGCAGATGCCCAAATGGACTTAAGCTGTGTATCCAGGGGATAGACTAGAATCAGTGAGAGTCAGTGAGGGGGGCAGATTTCATGGCATAAAGAGGAAGAACTTTTTAAAAGCCAGCATTGCAAGGAGAAATAGTTGAATCCACTATTACAGTTGGAGACTTCAACATCTCTCTGTCAGAAATGAACATAGGACTTTCCTGGTGGCGCAGTGGTTGAGAATCCACCTGCTGATGCAGGGGACATGGGTTTGAGCCCTGGTCTGGGAGGATCCCATGTGCTGTGGAGCAACTAAGCCCATGTGCCACAACTACTGAGCCTGTACTCTAGAGCCCATGAGCCACAACTACTGAAGCTTGCATGCCACAACTACTGAAGCCTGCACGCCTAGAGCCCATGCTCTGCAACAAGAGAAGCCACCGCAAGGAGAAGCCCGTGCACTGCAATGAAGAGTAGCCCCCGCTCACCGCAACTAGAGAAAGCCCATGAACAGCAACAAAGACCCAACGCAGCCAAAAATAAATAAGTAAATAAATAAATAAAAAAAGAAATGAACATATCCAGCAGGAAGAAACCGTTCACTCTGCTTTGTCCCTTCACAGTCTGGGTCTAAGCTTCCTGAAGCTTGGGGGAGGGGAATTGTGGAGATTTCTAGCTAAAAAAGACTCCACTCGGTAAGCCGGTGCTCAGAGTTCACTGAATTTCATCAAAATGAGTCACACTGAAGATGCGAAGGAGTGACAAGGTTTAAGGAGTTACCACTTCCTGGATCCACACCAGCACATCATCCTTTTACCCCCAACACAGGCACCATGATGGCGGGAATCCAGGAAGCAGCCACAGGCGTGCCTGTTCTCTCCAAATGCAGAGCCTCCACACCCTTTCTTTGTCTTTAGGTATGACCATCTCTTCCTAGGGAACCACATCAGCATCCTTACTCTGCGACCCCCTTGATCACTATCAGGTGAACGTCAAATCTAAAAAAATCCACTGAAAGTACAGTGGTGCTTGAATTGAGTCTTAAATGAGACACAAGTGTTCACCGGGTGAAGGGAGGGAGCATCACACCACCTGGATTTCTAACACTTGCTTCATTCACAGGAATAGATGGTACACCACTGAGCCCCCAGGAGAATTCTCTTTGGCAAGTGCTTTGGAGCGAGACCAATCTGGTTTTGAATCAACTCCATCACTTCCTGATTGTGTGTCCTTGGGCATGTCATCATATAAGCCTGGGCATTCTAGGGAAGGACCAAGGTAAGAATGTCGGAATAGTTTTGGGGGGAAGCATCTGCTCTTCAGTCTGGCTGGAGTCCAGGATGAGAGGAGTCGGAGCAGGAGGGAGACAGGAGGATGGCCTTGATTGCCACTCCAGGCAAGGCCACCAGGAGCTATGGCCGGATTTTAAGTAAAGGAGAAATCATGCAATAATATATATATATTACCGATTGTAAAGCACTGCAGAATTTAAAGAATCTTTCATTCCATTTAAAAAATATATATTTAGGGAATTCCCTGACGGCCCAGTAGTTAGAACTCCATGCTTCCACTGCAGAGGGCCGGGGTTCAATCCCTGGTCGGGGAACTAAGATCCCACAAGCCACACAGCATGGCCAAAAAATAAAAATAAAAATATATTTCTACATATTTAATAAATCAATATTTATTTATTAATATGTATATATAAATATACATTTAATAGTACCTGTTTTACCAATCTCACAAGGGTCTTGGTAAAAACCAACGAAATGCATTGGAGGAAGAGCTTTGTAAACTCGAAATAGACTTGTCACTGGCACTGTTCTCTTCTATTTGAATGACCATTACTGGTTCCCAGGTGGGAACCTCCCCACCCTCCTGGTTCCTGGAGGGTCCCCACCCTGACTCTCCATCCTGGTCACGCCCATGAAACACTTCCAGTGTGTGTTTCCTGCCCTCTCAGATCCACTGCAGTCACGGTTCACAGCTCAGAGGGTGTTTCTTAACCTTTTTCAGTCCTGCTTAAGCCTAGTCAAGTTGGTGTGGCAGAGCGGGGAGGTAAGCCAGAGGGAGGAAAGGAAAGAGGCTTCCTGCCTGGCAGCTGGGGACATCTGGGCACTGAACAGAGAGATGATGGTCAGAGGCAGTTTTCCCCAGACCTAAGTGCACCCAGGCCCCTCCCCATGCTCTGTCAGCACCCATCATTAAGTTGCAGCATTTCGCTGGCGCCTCTACGGCAGTGGGTCCTTCATCCTGCCTTCCCTGCTGTAGATGGGAAGCAGGGCTCCAGACAGGGAAGTATCCAGGCATGTGATCGCAGACCTGGGTCTGAATCCTGCCCCTGTCCCTGACGAGTTCATCACTGTGGGCAAGTGATGGCAACCCTCTGGGCCTCCATTTCCTTGCCTGCCAAGGGAAAAATAATATTATTTACTAACATTATATTATTTACTAATTCTTAGGTTATTGGGAGACTTAAATGAGATAAGCAAGCACTCAGTACATCTGAGCTAGAATTATTGTTAATATTAGTCATTTTGTTCTTATAGCTTCCGTTGAACTGGAAGTTCCTTGGCGGTCCAGAATCGTATCGTATCATACTCAGCTTGTGTGATAAGCTGCGTGGACAGGGCCTGTGGCCCACAATACTTTTAGGAGCCCCTGAAAATGTTTTAATTTCTTTTACGATCAGAAGGAAAAAAATGAATATAACCCAACCTGGGTTATATTTGTTTTTATATCAATGAGGTTGTAAACATATGATTTTTAATATATTTTTTAATGGAGGAAGGGGCCCACAGAGGCAAAGTGCATTCCACTCAGGAATGTCACAATGTGGTCCTGAATGCAAGGGCTTGGAGTGAGACAGATCAGGTTTGAACCCCAGCTCCACCACGTAGCTAAGAGAGAGATCTAGAGAAAGGTCCTTAATTTTCCTGAGCCCCAGTTTCCTCATTTGAAGAAAGGCTCATCTGATAAATCCGACCTCCTAGGTCACTGAATTCTACTTCCCCTCCTTTTCTGTCACATCACATTTCTAGTTACATATTCCGTGTCTGTCTTTCCCCACTAAGCTGTAAGCTCCGCAGAGGCAGGAATCCCGTCTAATTTCATGATTCCTACCCACAACCTTTACAGTGTTCTATGTGCTGTGCATTGTTCTGAAGGTTTTAAATGTGTGACATCAATTATGAAGGGTTTTAGCCCCATTTTACAGGTGAAGAAACTAAATGGTTAAGTGACTTGTCCAAAATCACGCAGTAGGAAGTGGCAGGGTGTGTGTGTGTGTGTGTGTGTGTGTGTGTGTGTGTGCGCGTGTGGGGCGCGCGGGCCCAGAACAAGTTGTCGTGGCGGCGCCCCCTCCCTTCTCCTCCCCTCCCCTCCCGGGTCGGGCCGGGCCTGAGGCTCGCCAGGGAGGGATGGGGGCCCGGCGGCCGCCGACTCCGACATTTCGGGCTGTTTGTTGTTTCGCAAGTTCGGCGCGGCGCTGGCTGGCGGCAGATCCGAGGCGGCGCCGGGGCTGCGGGGCGCCCGGGCCGGGGCTGGGGAGGGTCCGGCGCGGGGGGGTGGCGGACGCGGGGGCCCGCGGGGCGCGCCGAGGCCGGCGGGAGGGGAAGGCCGGGCGGCCGGGCGCTCCTGCGGGGGCCGGGCCGTGGCAGCTCCAGGGCAGCTGGGCGGGGGTGAGTCCGGGCGGGCCGGGCCTGGCTCTGGGCGGCCGGACGGCGCCCCCTCCCGTTGCGCGCTGTGGACGCCGCGAACGCAGGGGTCTCCCGGGACACCCCCTTAGTCGACTCCGCAACTTTGTGCGGCCTCCCCGCCGGCCGGGACGGCCGTGAGTGAGTGTACGTGTGTGAGCGTGTGTCTCCGTGCTTCTGTGTGCTGTATGATCGCGCTGTCTCTGGGTGTGTTTTGGAGTCTGGAGTGTCTGGGGCTGTGGTGGGGTGTGTGTGTGTGTGTGTGTGTGTGTGTGTGTGTAGTTGTACGTGTGATAGCGTTTCTGAAAATCAGTCTGATGTAGGTCTGAGCTCTGGGCCCACCATTTACTAGCTGTGTGACCTTGGGGAAGTGCCTTATGCTTTCTGAGCCTCAGTTTCCACATCCCCCCAAATAGGACCAATGGTAAACTCCTGCCATGAGGCTCCTGCAAGAGTCCTCTGGAAACAGCAGCATCCTTGGTTGTTTCTTTTTTTCATCAGATGTTTCTCCTTGAGTTTCCTTTTCTGCATGATCCTTTCTGTCTCTTCTCTGCATGTTTGCTATGGGTCTCTCCGCCTAAAATGTAGGCTTCATGAAGGCAAAAACCATGTCTACATTCATTCATTTATCTAATCATCCATTCAATATTTATTGAGTGCTGACTACATGCCAGATACCAAGCAGTGGGATATAAGACAGAGTCCTTGCCCTTAGGGGGCTCATGTTCTAGAGGCGCAGACACATAATGAATATGTCATATAGTAGGTGCTCTGTTTAAAACTACAATAATTCCCTTCCCCCTTACTGTTTCTCTCCCCCATTTCTCTAGTATATTACTGTCTCACATACCAGAGAATTTTCTTTTTTTGGTTGTTTATTGTTCTTGTCTTTCCATTGGAATATAAGCTCCGTGAGGGTAGGGATTTTTGTCTGTTTTATGTCTCCACTTCGGCTTAGAGTAAGTGTTGAACAGATGAATCAGTATCCAGTGTTCGTTGATTTGTTCCAGATGGAAGACAGGTCTCAGCTTCTATTCAATTCAAGCCGGATGGCCTTGATTCAAATCTTGGTGCTGCTGCATACTATGCATAACCTTGGAAAAGTCACTTTCTTTCTCTGTACCTTAATTTTCTCAACTGTGTAATGAGAATAATAGTGGTGGGGATTAAATGAGTCTATGTGGGTGAAGCACGTAGAAGGTGCCTGGTCTTATGTACTAATGGACAACTAGTTTGTGGTCATTGTACAAGAGCTTATACTGGGCAGATGCCCAAATGGACTTAAGCTGTGTATCCAGGGGATAGACTAGAATCAGTGAGAGTCAGTGAGGGGGGCAGATTTCATGGCATAAAGAGGAAGAACTTTTTAAAAGCCAGCATTGCAAGGAGAAATAGTTGAATCCACTATTACAGTTGGAGACTTCAACATCTCTCTGTCAGAAATGAACATAGGACTTTCCTGGTGGCGCAGTGGTTGAGAATCCACCTGCTGATGCAGGGGACATGGGTTTGAGCCCTGGTCTGGGAGGATCCCATGTGCTGTGGAGCAACTAAGCCCATGTGCCACAACTACTGAGCCTGTACTCTAGAGCCCATGAGCCACAACTACTGAAGCTTGCATGCCACAACTACTGAAGCCTGCACGCCTAGAGCCCATGCTCTGCAACAAGAGAAGCCACCGCAAGGAGAAGCCCGTGCACTGCAATGAAGAGTAGCCCCCGCTCACCGCAACTAGAGAAAGCCCATGAACAGCAACAAAGACCCAACGCAGCCAAAAATAAATAAGTAAATAAATAAATAAAAAAAGAAATGAACATATCCAGCAGGAAGAAAATCAGAAAGGACATAGCTGAACTCCACAACACCATCAATCAACTAAATATAGAGGTCATCTAAAGACTACTTCATCCAACAACAGCAGAATACACATTCTTCCCAAGATCACATGGAGTTTTCACCAAGATAGACCACCTACTGGGCCATAAAACACACCTTAACAAATTTAAAAGAAAAGAATCATACAGTAATTGCTCTCAGACCATAGTGGAATTAACTAGAATTCAATAACAGAAAGAGAGTTGAAAAACTCCAAATACTTGGAGATTAACACACTTCTAAATAACACATGGGTCAAAGGATAAATCTCAAGAGGAATTTTAAAATTTCAAACTAAATGAAAACTGAATGAAAATGAAAACACAACTTATCAAAATTTGTGGGATGTGGGGAAAGCAGTGCACAGAGGGAAATTTATAGCACTGAATGCATATATGAGAAAAGAAGAAAGATCTGCAATTGATCGTCTAAACTTCTGCCTTAGGAAACTAGAAAAAGAAGAGCAAATTGAATGCCAAGGAAGCAGGAAAATAACAAAAATTAGAGCTGAAATCAGTGAAATGGAAAATGGGAAATCAATAGAGAAAATCAGCCAAACCAGAAGCTGGTTCTTTGAAAAGATCAATACATCGATAAGCCTCTAGCCAGACCAAGAAAAGAAGAGAGAGGACACAAATTACTAATATCAGAAATGAAAGGGGGGGACATCACTACGGATCCCATGGACTTTAAAAGGATGGTAAAGGAATACTATGAACGACGTTAAAAGCTAGCTTTCCCAAAGACCCCACCACACGCTTTTGGTAGGTGATGAGCTCCCTGTCCTTGGAGGTATGTATGGATGCGCATTTGACAGGATCTAGGTAGAGGGGATTCCAGCGTTGGATGGGACTGAGAGGCCCGGTGTCCCTGGTCTCTATCCTGGAGAGCTGCGTGGGAGCTAGGCGCGGGCAGTGAGCAGAGGCGTGAACCTGCTCACCCAAGAATGTCGGTGCCCGGTGGGTGCAGAGGATGGTGGGCTTCCGGGCCCAGCCCGGGATCTCCGGGGGGGGGGGGGGCGGGTTTCAGGAGTGGGGGGGGGGGCGGGTTTCAGGAGTGGGGGGGGGGCGCGTCAG
>NC_041216.1:12692999-12697799 GCF_002837175.3 Physeter macrocephalus | reverse complement strand
CGCCCGAGGGGGGGGTGGCAGGGTGTGTGTGTGTGTGTGTGTGTGTGTGTGTGTGTGTGCGCGTGTGGGGCGCGCGGGCCCAGAACAAGTTGTCGTGGCGGCGCCCCCTCCCTTCTCCTCCCCTCCCCTCCCGGGTCGGGCCGGGCCTGAGGCTCGCCAGGGAGGGATGGGGGCCCGGCGGCCGCCGACTCCGACATTTCGGGCTGTTTGTTGTTTCGCAAGTTCGGCGCGGCGCTGGCTGGCGGCAGATCCGAGGCGGCGCCGGGGCTGCGGGGCGCCCGGGCCGGGGCTGGGGAGGGTCCGGCGCGGGGGGGTGGCGGACGCGGGGGCCCGCGGGGCGCGCCGAGGCCGGCGGGAGGGGAAGGCCGGGCGGCCGGGCGCTCCTGCGGGGGCCGGGCCGTGGCAGCTCCAGGGCAGCTGGGCGGGGGTGAGTCCGGGCGGGCCGGGCCTGGCTCTGGGCGGCCGGACGGCGCCCCCTCCCGTTGCGCGCTGTGGACGCCGCGAACGCAGGGGTCTCCCGGGACACCCCCTTAGTCGACTCCGCAACTTTGTGCGGCCTCCCCGCCGGCCGGGACGGCCGTGAGTGAGTGTACGTGTGTGAGCGTGTGTCTCCGTGCTTCTGTGTGCTGTATGATCGCGCTGTCTCTGGGTGTGTTTTGGAGTCTGGAGTGTCTGGGGCTGTGGTGGGGTGTGTGTGTGTGTGTGTGTGTGTGTGTGTGTGTAGTTGTACGTGTGATAGCGTTTCTGAATGTGTGTATCTAAAGCTGTGTCTGTGTACCCGTGTGTGTGTTGGTGTGTCTGTCCACCCCCTTCCCAACCCTCCATCCTACCCTGAGGCCTGGGATCCCAGACTGCGGCCCTCTCCTGCAGAGTTGCGCCCGATGCCTCCCCTGGGGCGGGGGTGGCCGGTCCCTTACCGGTGGCGGCCTCAGCACCCCTACCCCCTCCAGTTGGGCGGCTTCAGCCTGGTTCCCGGGGCGCTGAGTAACGGGGAGACGCCCCAGATGGGTACCCGAGCCAAGACACAGGCAGAAGCACTTCGGCCCCAGAGACTCCTTTAGGCCGCCGGTTTCAGAGAACTGGCCTCTCCCGATCGCGTTCGCTGCCCCGCTGCTCCCTCCGGCCCCTCGGGCGGAGCTCCCTGGGCACCTGCAGCCGCTCTGGCCACTGGCTCTGAGCTCGGCCGGGCCTGGCGGCCCCAGGCCATCGCACACAGCTTTAGCTTTGACCGCTCGGTGCCGGAGAGGACGCCTAAGGCGACCTCCCTCCTTATCCTCCCCCAATCCCTCCCCGTGTCCTGCAGCAACTTTGTCCCCCTCCCCCACCCTGAGATCAAGCCAAGGGTACATGCTCCCCCTTCGCTGCCACCATCATCTTGATTCCAAGAACCCTCAGGTGCCCCAGCACCTGCCAGGAGGGGAGACTGTCAAGGACGGAGGTTTGGGAGTGATATCTTGAGTGGGTTACTTCCATTCTTGGGGCCGCCGTTTCCTCATCTGCCCCATGGGCTTCATAATGAAGGTGTATGGTACTTGGTAGATTGTAAACTAAAGCTCTGTTTGTGAGTGCCAGGGAACAAAAGATGGTTTTGAGGACTGCTACAGAGCCAGAGACTGTGATTTGAAGCTAGGGGGACCTGGGTTCAAATCTGTCTCTGCCACATGCTGTCCCTGTGACCTTGGGCAAGTCACTTCACTTCTACAGTTCCTGGCACCTGTAGCTATTACTGTTGAGCTTAATTCAGAAACCCTTAGTAGAAGGGGTGTGATCTCCCCTTGTCCGCAAGTTGGTTAGAGTCAGCCCAGCTCCCTGAAGGCCTCCTGAGTCTCCCTCCCCGCAAAGGGTGGGTGGTGATGTCTCTGAGCCAGGCAAATCTGGCAGTAATTTATTCTGCTGCGTTCTAGCTCATTTTGTCCTTTTGGTTGCTGGAGTTGTGGACAGCAGGAATGAGGGAGAGGCTGCCCAGTGGTTTCAGGTTGGGCAATAAAGGCTTGTCTGGGCAGCTGGCCCTTCTCCCTGGGGGTGGGGGAGGGACTCAGCAGGAAGATGTGCGAGTGGCCAGAGTGGGGGGGGTGCTGAGCTCCTGAATGGCCTCCCTCCTAGCTCTGGTGTCAGGGAAAATCCAGGGTGGACACCCTGCTTGCTCCAGGCATGCTGCCATGCCTTCATCAGCTAAGCTAGAATGGGGTGGATGGTGGCTTTTCATGCAGGGATGGGTTAGCTAGAGTTGCTGGGGTACCTTGTGCCCTCCTTCCTTTTTTAACCCCCTCCCTCCTCCAAGCTGCTCTCCCTGCATCCTGATGCAACCTACCTTTATGCCATCTTAGGATCTCTCTCATCTGTCCCCTTCTCTCCATCCTCATCCATCTTTCACAGGCAGGAAAGCTCCAGCCTCTTCCTCCGCCCCTCCCTCCATAGTGTCAGGGATCTTCCTAAAACACATGTTTGAAACCTTGGTTTGAAACCCTTTGAAGGCTCCCCATTACCTCCTGGGTTAAGTCCCTCCCCCTATGTCCTCTTGCCTGCTCTAACCCCTGCCTGCCTGTCCAGTCCCATCAGCTTTGTACTACTTGCCTTGCATCCTATGCTGTGGCCAGTCTAACCCACTTACTAACACCCACTAAATGTTCACTCCTGCCATCTCCTCTCTGGGCCTTTGCACAAGCTATATTTTCTCCCCAGAACTCTCTAACTCCACCTCTTCACTGGGTGAGCTCCTGCTCCTCCTTCGGATTTTAGCTTAGACATCACCTCCTCTCTGAAGCCTTCCTTGGTTACTCCCCCTTCTAGCCTAAAAAGGGAGGGTGGGGGTTGATTAGGTTTTTCCATAACACTGTAATTATTGTAATTAAAGTTTATTTGTCCTTTCTCCCTTACAGACCATGAGCTCTGTGGGGACAGGGACTGGGTATTTAGTTCCCTTCTGAATCTTTAGTGCCAGGTACAAGGCCTGGCCCACTCCTGCTGAGTAAATACACCCAGCATGAAAGAATGAGTGATGTCCAGTGGGTCAGGTTCTGAGCTGGAGATGCCAGATGGGGGCGCACTGACTCCAGTGAAAGTAGAGATTACGGAAAGAGGTTTCCCTCCAGGAATCTGGAAAATTCTGCTGGGGGATGGTGTGTGTGAAAAGGCCAAGCAGAGAGTGTTGTCTGGGAGCTGTGAGTTGGAGAGAGGTCAACTCTCTGCCTGCCAGCCCCTCCCCCCAGCCACCGTCCTCCGTGCCCCCCTCCCCGAGCCCCACCCCCACTGCCCTTGCCCCCCAGCAGCTGGCAGGGCCTGTCCGGCCCCTGGTCTCAGCTCTTTGTGCTGGAGGTTCGGCAGTTGGTGAGAGGCATCGAGTCCCAACTGTCAGTCTGAGTGTCTGGGGAGGAGGGGGTGGGCCCTGCGGCTGGAGGGCAGACTCTGTCCTCTGTCTCAGCCTCTGTCCTGGCTGCCTGTGAGCTCAGGAAGGGAGGAGAGCTGCCCCCTGTGTTGACCCCTGCAGGTGGGGTTCGGGGAGGAGGCTGAGGTGTGTGCAGATGTGATTCTGACATCTTCCGGGGGGGGGGGCGGGGGGGCGGGTTTCAGGAGTGGGGGAGGGGCGCGTCAGGGCCGCGGGCGACCGAGCCGGGCAGCGGCGCGCGCGGCTGCCAGTAGGGGGCGCCTCGAGACCGAGGAACGCGCGGCCGAACCTGACGTCAGCGCCCCGCTTGCTTGGGCTCCCGCTCTGGACTCGGCGCCAGTCCCGCTCCGCGGAGCGCCGCTTCGCTCCGGCTCTGGCTCGCCTCGGGCCCGGCTCGGGCTCCGGCGGCTGCGCCCCCCGCGCCGGGCCCCCGGGGCAGGCTGCGGCGCACCATGGCCCGCGCCCAGGCTCTCGTCCTGGCGCTCACCTTCCAGCTCTGCGCGCCCGAGACCGAGACTCCGGCAGGTAAGCGCGAGTCGGTCGGACCCAGCTTGCCCCGCGGAGCCCCCGGCGCCCGTGGCGTAGCTCGAAAGAAAGTGGGAGTGTTGGGTGACCGGACGTTGCGAGCCTGCTCCCTGTGTGTCTGAGTGTTGGATGTGCGGTCGTGTGCTCAGGGTGTTGTGTGCCTGCGAATGGTGTGTGTCCTGAGTTATGTGAAAGAAGAGGTTCTGTGTGTGTTGTGTGTCCACGAGTATATTGGGGTGAATGTTGTGTGCATCGAGGAGGCATGGGGTGTGCGCTGAGTGTCTTGTGTCTCTGCCACTGTGTAGTGTGTGTGGGGCCAAGTAGGATTGTGTGCCTGTTGTTTGTACATTTGAGTTTGGTTGTGTGGCAGGAGTTGTGTCTGCTAATGTGTTGCATTTGTGGGCATTTTGTGTGCCCTAGCCCGGAGTGTTGTTTGCTGTGTGTCCGAGAATGTCTCGTGTGTTTGTGTTCTGCGTGTGGCGAAGAGTGCTCTGTGGATTCTGCCCGCGTGTGGAGCAGGGAACGCGTGTGCGGTGTGTGTGCTTGTGAGATCCGTGTACGTGTGTGAAGGCGTGGGAACGGGTCCGGAACGTGTGTGACCGTGCGCCGTGTGCGCAATGTGTACGTGTGGGAGTGTCTGGGGTTGGTGGTGTGCGCCGCCGGGGGGCTGCGCGGGTCCGAGTGAATGCCAAGTGTGCCAGGAATGCGTGTGTAGGAGCGTGTCTGGAACGGATGTGAGTGTGTTCGTGCGTGCTGGCTGCGTGTCCGGGAATTTTGCGAGTGTGGTGCGCGCCTAGGCCGTGGCTGAGTGTGTGCCCGGGGCCCGGGGCCGCCCGAGGGGGCGGTGGCAGGGTGTGTGTGTGTGTGTGTGTGTGTGTGTGTGTGTGTGC
>NC_041216.1:12681917-12692989 GCF_002837175.3 Physeter macrocephalus | reverse complement strand
GTGGCGGCGCCCCCCCCCTTCTCCCCCCCTCCCCCCCCGGGTCGGGCCGGGCCTGAGGCTCGCCAGGGAGGGATGGGGGCCCGGCGGCCGCCGACTCCGACATTTCGGGCTGTTTGTTGTTTCGCAAGTTCGGCGCGGCGCTGGCTGGCGGCAGATCCGAGGCGGCGCCGGGGCTGCGGGGCGCCCGGGCCGGGGCTGGGGAGGGTCCGGCGCGGGGGGGTGGCGGACGCGGGGGCCCGCGGGGCGCGCCGAGGCCGGCGGGAGGGGAAGGCCGGGCGGCCGGGCGCTCCTGCGGGGGCCGGGCCGTGGCAGCTCCAGGGCAGCTGGGCGGGGGTGAGTCCGGGCGGGCCGGGCCTGGCTCTGGGCGGCCGGACGGCGCCCCCTCCCGTTGCGCGCTGTGGACGCCGCGAACGCAGGGGTCTCCCGGGACACCCCCTTAGTCGACTCCGCAACTTTGTGCGGCCTCCCCGCCGGCCGGGACGGCCGTGAGTGAGTGTACGTGTGTGAGCGTGTGTCTCCGTGCTTCTGTGTGCTGTATGATCGCGCTGTCTCTGGGTGTGTTTTGGAGTCTGGAGTGTCTGGGGCTGTGGTGGGGTGTGTGTGTGTGTGTGTGTGTGTGTGTGTGTGTAGTTGTACGTGTGATAGCGTTTCTGAATGTGTGTATCTAAAGCTGTGTCTGTGTACCCGTGTGTGTGTTGGTGTGTCTGTCCACCCCCTTCCCAACCCTCCATCCTACCCTGAGGCCTGGGATCCCAGACTGCGGCCCTCTCCTGCAGAGTTGCGCCCGATGCCTCCCCTGGGGCGGGGGTGGCCGGTCCCTTACCGGTGGCGGCCTCAGCACCCCTACCCCCTCCAGTTGGGCGGCTTCAGCCTGGTTCCCGGGGCGCTGAGTAACGGGGAGACGCCCCAGATGGGTACCCGAGCCAAGACACAGGCAGAAGCACTTCGGCCCCAGAGACTCCTTTAGGCCGCCGGTTTCAGAGAACTGGCCTCTCCCGATCGCGTTCGCTGCCCCGCTGCTCCCTCCGGCCCCTCGGGCGGAGCTCCCTGGGCACCTGCAGCCGCTCCGGCCACTGGCTCTGAGCTCGGCCGGGCCTGGCGGCCCCAGGCCATCGCACACAGCTTTAGCTTTGACCGCTCGGTGCCGGAGAGGACGCCTAAGGCGACCTCCCTCCTTATCCTCCCCCAATCCCTCCCCGTGTCCTGCAGCAACTTTGTCCCCCTCCCCCACCCTGAGATCAAGCCAAGGGTACATGCTCCCCCTTCGCTGCCACCATCATCTTGATTCCAAGAACCCTCAGGTGCCCCAGCACCTGCCAGGAGGGGAGACTGTCAAGGACGGAGGTTTGGGAGTGATATCTTGAGTGGGTTACTTCCATTCTTGGGGCCGCCGTTTCCTCATCTGCCCCATGGGCTTCATAATGAAGGTGTATGGTACTTGGTAGATTGTAAACTAAAGCTCTGTTTGTGAGTGCCAGGGAACAAAAGATGGTTTTGAGGACTGCTACAGAGCCAGAGACTGTGATTTGAAGCTAGGGGGACCTGGGTTCAAATCTGTCTCTGCCACATGCTGTCCCTGTGACCTTGGGCAAGTCACTTCACTTCTACAGTTCCTGGCACCTGTAGCTATTACTGTTGAGCTTAATTCAGAAACCCTTAGTAGAAGGGGTGTGATCTCCCCTTGTCCGCAAGTTGGTTAGAGTCAGCCCAGCTCCCTGAAGGCCTCCTGAGTCTCCCTCCCCGCAAAGGGTGGGTGGTGATGTCTCTGAGCCAGGCAAATCTGGCAGTAATTTATTCTGCTGCGTTCTAGCTCATTTTGTCCTTTTGGTTGCTGGAGTTGTGGACAGCAGGAATGAGGGAGAGGCTGCCCAGTGGTTTCAGGTTGGGCAATAAAGGCTTGTCTGGGCAGCTGGCCCTTCTCCCTGGGGGTGGGGGAGGGACTCAGCAGGAAGATGTGCGAGTGGCCAGAGTGGGGGGGGTGCTGAGCTCCTGAATGGCCTCCCTCCTAGCTCTGGTGTCAGGGAAAATCCAGGGTGGACACCCTGCTTGCTCCAGGCATGCTGCCATGCCTTCATCAGCTAAGCTAGAATGGGGTGGATGGTGGCTTTTCATGCAGGGATGGGTTAGCTAGAGTTGCTGGGGTACCTTGTGCCCTCCTTCCTTTTTTAACCCCCTCCCTCCTCCAAGCTGCTCTCCCTGCATCCTGATGCAACCTACCTTTATGCCATCTTAGGATCTCTCTCATCTGTCCCCTTCTCTCCATCCTCATCCATCTTTCACAGGCAGGAAAGCTCCAGCCTCTTCCTCCGCCCCTCCCTCCATAGTGTCAGGGATCTTCCTAAAACACATGTTTGAAACCTTGGTTTGAAACCCTTTGAAGGCTCCCCATTACCTCCTGGGTTAAGTCCCTCCCCCTATGTCCTCTTGCCTGCTCTAACCCCTGCCTGCCTGTCCAGTCCCATCAGCTTTGTACTACTTGCCTTGCATCCTATGCTGTGGCCAGTCTAACCCACTTACTAACACCCACTAAATGTTCACTCCTGCCATCTCCTCTCTGGGCCTTTGCACAAGCTATATTTTCTCCCCAGAACTCTCTAACTCCACCTCTTCACTGGGTGAGCTCCTGCTCCTCCTTCGGATTTTAGCTTAGACATCACCTCCTCTCTGAAGCCTTCCTTGGTTACTCCCCCTTCTAGCCTAAAAAGGGAGGGTGGGGGTTGATTAGGTTTTTCCATAACACTGTAATTATTGTAATTAAAGTTTATTTGTCCTTTCTCCCTTACAGACCATGAGCTCTGTGGGGACAGGGACTGGGTATTTAGTTCCCTTCTGAATCTTTAGTGCCAGGTACAAGGCCTGGCCCACTCCTGCTGAGTAAATACACCCAGCATGAAAGAATGAGTGATGTCCAGTGGGTCAGGTTCTGAGCTGGAGATGCCAGATGGGGGCGCACTGACTCCAGTGAAAGTAGAGATTACGGAAAGAGGTTTCCCTCCAGGAATCTGGAAAATTCTGCTGGGGGATGGTGTGTGTGAAAAGGCCAAGCAGAGAGTGTTGTCTGGGAGCTGTGAGTTGGAGAGAGGTCAACTCTCTGCCTGCCAGCCCCTCCCCCCAGCCACCGTCCTCCGTGCCCCCCTCCCCGAGCCCCACCCCCACTGCCCTTGCCCCCCAGCAGCTGGCAGGGCCTGTCCGGCCCCTGGTCTCAGCTCTTTGTGCTGGAGGTTCGGCAGTTGGTGAGAGGCATCGAGTCCCAACTGTCAGTCTGAGTGTCTGGGGAGGAGGGGGTGGGCCCTGCGGCTGGAGGGCAGACTCTGTCCTCTGTCTCAGCCTCTGTCCTGGCTGCCTGTGAGCTCAGGAAGGGAGGAGAGCTGCCCCCTGTGTTGACCCCTGCAGGTGGGGTTCGGGGAGGAGGCTGAGGTGTGTGCAGATGTGATTCTGACATCTGGGCAGTCAGAGTGTGTGTGTGTGTGTGTGTGTGTGTGTGTGTGTGTGTGGTTGTGATTGTATGATTGTAGCCTGGGGCACAGGACACATGTGTGGCTTCTCAGGGAGTCTAGCCATCTGGTTACCCTGTGTGGCAGGATGTGAATTTGGAGTAAGGAGGTGACAAGCTGGTCTGAACCTGGGGAGCCTGATGCTGGGGTGTCTGGGTATCCAAGTGTCAGATTCCAGGAGTTTGGGAGGGAAGGGGTGGTGATTTCCAGGAATTGGGCCACCACCCACTTTTTGGCCTTTTATGGTTGGCCTCAGAACTGTCATGGTGTCTGTGGGTGTGTCATTTAGCTAATGTATTAAAATGAGCATATAATGAGGCTCAAGGTCTCCTGGAGGTCGAATCTTCCACCATCTTGAGCCTAGTTGGTTCTAACCAGTTTATGTCGTATCCTCAATGACTGTATAATTCTTTTAAAAGTTGTGTTCTGCCCCCTAGCCTCCTGTCTCAACACCACCTAGGTGATGGTGGATGTTAAGGACTCTATTACATATTGAGGGCGATCAGATTTGGAGGATGAGAAAATTCTAGCTAAAAAGAATAACAGGTATTTTGCAAAAATTGAGCAATGCAGAGATAAACATAGGAGTCCAAAAGTGGGAGTCCCATAGAAAAAGAGTTTAAGGGAGACTGAGTAGAGTTTGATCAAAAAGAGAATCAATCTTTGGCACCAGAAATTAGACTTCTTGGGCTTCCCTTGAAATGCTAGGGGAACTCCTGGAGGTCCAGGAATTGTGTTATGTTTAGGAGACATAAAGATATATAAAGTGCAGGTCTATCTGTGAACATAGGGCTTTAACACCTAATTATGATCCAGGAGAAAGTTGTCATCTCCTTGTGAAAATAATATAACCTGTCAAACAATTAAACAGAAATATCCAATAGCCTCTGCCCAGACTGAATGGAACAGTTGATATGGGGAATTGGAGAAGGGTGGCCCAAGTCAGTCACAAAACTTCATGAAAGATGTAAATCAGGAGCTAAAAACTGACAGTTCAGCCTCCATGAACAAACGGGTGGAAATAGTTGCACTGGTATTTTTCGTTCTAAAATTATTATAAGACATTGAAATTTGTATCCTTTACTTTGACAAATCCTAAAAGACAGTAATCATTTCTCTTGCTCTCAACAGTTTCTGTGAATTACCTAATGTGATTCACCCGAGGCCCAGCATATGTCACTCCACCAGACAGATTGCAGACATGGCAGCCACAGGCACTGAGCTCTGCTGCACCAAGCCAGCTCCTAATGAGAAGACGTCAACTCTCTGCAATGAGCCAGGCCCAGAATCACAAGCTGAAACCAGCGTTTGAAGTTAATCTTAGAGTCATTAACTCTTCAACTTACTCCAGTGTGAGTTAAAGAATTTTTGTTAAACTGACTTCACAGACATTTTATGAAATTATTTGACCAGTTTAAGAAAGATCTTCTATGTTACCCAATTTCTACTCTAGCAGAAAGGCTGCTTCCAAGAGACCTTCTTTTCAATTTATTCATATTCAGCTTTTTTCTGAATTAACCATCTATCAAGGGAACCCATCAAAAGAGTAGAAAAAAGTAAAGCACCCCATCAAAAAAAGTTCCCTGGCAAGTGAGAGGGGGTGCATGACATTAGGAGCTCTGTTTAGGGAAGGAAATGTTGTCGAGGTTGTGGATACCATTTTTGTCAGTGTCTATCTACCAATAATGGAGGTTGGCAGATTCAGGGTGAAGTGTTTCTGGAGCTCCTCTAGACACTTCCTAAGAAGCCCAACTGCCCTCTCATGTGAGCTGGTTGGTATGCAGTATTGGTCCAAGGGGAATAAACTTCTTTTCACAAGACATGCCACCCTTTGGAAAACACATGGCTGCTTGGACTTGCTGGCTATAGGGATAGTTTATTGTGGGTTAAACTGAGATTAAGATATGAATTATTACATATGATGATTTTTTTAAAGTTTAACAACTGGACTTTGCAGAGGTGGAATAGGTGCCTGTCTGGATTGTATGATTTCAGTGGCACTGGTTAGCTTGTTTATCCAAATTCCCATTTTGCTCCTCTCCCGCTATGATATTGTGGTAAACCACCTTGCATACTATTTCTTAAGAGTCATATAATTTACTTGGTCAAATCTCACTGTGGAAGGCATCATATCTTTTCCATATTGGGGCTCGAAAAGATTAACTATATTAACATGAAAATCAAAAAAGACTCAAACCCATTGACATTTATCGAGTAGCAGTTATGTGACCTATATATAAAGCAAGAAGCCTATAGAGTAGAATTAGTGTGTTAGTTAATGATTTATTAATAGTTGGAACAGCACTAACATAAAACTGGCATACAGTCTATAGTTTATAAGGTGAAAGAAGGCAGTGCATACAGATTTCTATAATTCATGAGTTGACAAAATGAGAAACTGGTTGGTGATGATGGATCAAATTAATTATAAGGGACCACCTCCTGGAGATGTAGCTACCTTAATGCAAACTATCTGAAGATGAATATTTACAAAAGTATTCTTCGCTTTATGGAAGACTTTTCTCACTTTTTCATCTTCTCTGCTATATCCGTTTGTTAAAAACAATAGAACAAAACAAACAAGAATTTTAGGAACACTTTTCTGAAGCAAAGGAAGGTGAAGATGCATTTATTCCATTTAAATTCCCAGGCTGAATTAACTCTCTAAAATAAAAACCTATTCTAGGGCTTCCCTGGTGGCACAGTGGTTGAGAGTCTGCCTGCCAATGCAGGGGCACGGGTTCGAGCCCTGGTCTGGGAGGATCCCACATGCCGCCGAGCAACTGGGCCCATGAGCCACAACTGCTGAGCCTGCGCGTCTGGAGCCTGTGTTCCGCAACAAGAAGGAGCGACAGTGAGAGGCCCACGCACTGTGATGAAGAGGGGCCCCTGCTTGCCACAACTGGAGAAAGCCCTCGCACAGAAACGAAGACCCAACACGGCCAAAAATAAATAAATTAATTAATTTAAAAAAACACAAAAAACCTATTCTAGGCTTCCTTGGGCAGCTGTTAAATACTTGTTCAGATTGTTTTAGTTCTTACAAAGCCTGGCTTGATGTAACACAGATACCTTCTAGAAGGCCAGTGGTCACCTGCATAAAGGAGTTTTCATAGTTTGGGGGGCATTTACATGAGACAAGTCAGACAGTTGTCCCACAAAGGAAGATGGAGAGAGCAGTGTTGTGAATTCTCAGTGCAACTTGATTTTTCTTTCTATTACTGATGGGAGAAATACTGATAATAATATCTTTACTTAAAATTAGATGGCTTACATTCTAGTTATAATTGTAACCTAATTACTCTACTCCCCTTCATAAAACAGGAAATTTGGTATTGTTATCCTCATTTTATAAGAGGAAAAATGGTAGCTGACTAATTAATATTGGGCTGGCCAGAAAGTTCATTCTTTTTTTTTTCTGTAAGATGCGTCTAGTAGCGCTTAGTTGTCTTTAACTTTATTCAAAACAATTTTGTTAGATTGTATTGTGACAGCTGTCATATCAGTGTGCATTTAAAAAAAAAACTTATCAAAATTGGTGAATTTTTGTGTAGGCATTTTACTATTGAAGATGGAAGAAAAAAAGCAAACTTTTCAGCATGTTGTGCTTTATTATTTCAAGAAAGGTTAAAATGCAACTGAAACACCAAAAAGGATTTGTGCAGTGTATGGAGAAGGTGCTGTGACTGATCAAATATGTAAAAAGTGGTTTGTGGAGTTTCGTGCTGGAGATTTCTCCCTGGACGATGAACTGTACAATAATGTGGAACAGAAGAAATCATGGGGTAAGTGAAATGAACCACCACCAACCACACCAAAGGCTTGTCTTCATCCAAAGAAGACGATGTTGTGTATATGGTGGGATTGGAAGGGAATCCTCTATTATGAGCTCCTTCTGGAAAACCAAACGATTCTTTCCCACAAGTACTGCTCCCACTTAGACCAACTGAAAGCAACACTCAACGAAAAGCGTGTGGAATTAATCAACAGAAAACGCATAATCTTCCATTACGATGACACAAGACTGCATGTTTCTTTGATGACCAGGCAAAAACTGTTACATCTTAGCTGGGAAGTTTTGATTCCTCCACCATATTCACGAGACATTGCACCTTTGGATTTCCATTTATTTCTGTCTTTACGAAATTCTCTTAATGGAAAAAATTCAATTCCCTGGAAGATTGTAAAAGACACATGGAACAGTTCTTTGCTCAAAAAGATAAAAAGTTTTGGGAAGATAGAATTACGAAGTTGCCTGAAAAATGGCAGAAGGTAGTGGAACAAAACAGTGAATATGTTGTTCAATAGAGTTCTTGGTGAAAATGAAAAATGTGTCTTTTATTTTTACTTAAAAACCTAATGAATTTTTTGGCCAACCAATATTTTTGATGCCAGGAGAAGGAATTAACTTTCAAGTGACAAAGGTTTCTGCTCTAGTTTCCGTCTTTGATGAAAAGAAAAATAAGACAAATATTTTTAAAAGTTGGGTACCTTGGGGACTTTCTGCCCTCCTTGTTTTTTTTTTTTTCTGTGTGTGTGTGTGTGTGTGTGTGTGTGTGTGTGTGTGTGGTTGTGATTGTATGATTGTAGCCTGGGGCACAGGACACATGTGTGGCTTCTCAGGGAGTCTAGCCATCTGGTTACCCTGTGTGGCAGGATGTGAATTTGGAGTAAGGAGGTGACAAGCTGGTCTGAACCTGGGGAGCCTGATGCTGGGGTGTCTGGGTATCCAAGTGTCAGATTCCAGGAGTTTGGGGGTGGAGCTATTTGGGTGGGTGGTGTCTCAGGTTCTGGGTGTGGGTGTCTCAGTACCAGGATGTGGGAGGAACCGGTGTGTCAACATAAGGATATCCCAGTGTCTCTGGATCCGGAGGTGGGTGTGTCCAGGTGTCTGGGAGTCCTCAGGTTAATGGGTGTGTGGGAGTGTAGCCGTGTTGTGTCCAGCTGTGGGGCTGCCCAGGTGCCTGGGTGTCTGGGCGTGGGTACCCAAGCTTCCGGGTGTGGGGTATCTATGTATCCAGCAGTGGGGTGCGCATGCATTGGAGTACCCAGGTGTTTGTGAGTTTGGCTGTGGGGTGCCCTGTGGTCTGTGTGTCTATTTGTATATTTAGGTGTCTGCGTCTCCTGGAAAGGGATATGCATGTTTGGGTGGGAAGTGTCCCGGTGACCGTGGGCAGCTATGGACCAGGGACTGGGGCTGTGCCAGCTCAGCCTGTGACACCGCCTTCCCTGGGCTTGCCTTCTCACCTCCCTACAGCCTCCAGTGCCAGCACCCTCTGGAGGAGACCCCAGTGGTTCTCCTTCTCGGTGGTTTGTCATTCTAGAGCTGTGTTATCCAATAGAACTTTCTAAAATGATGGAAATGTTCTCTACCTGCTCTCTTCAGTATGGTGGCCACTTACATGTGGTCACTTAGCTACAGTTCATTAGAATAAACATTCGGTCCCTCAGTCTCACCAGCCAGATTTCAAGTTCTCAAGGGTCGCCTGTTGCTAGTAGCTATGGAATTGGTCAGTCTGTGAAGGTAGAGAGCATTTCCATCACAGCAAAAAATTCTATAGACAGTGCTGGTCTAGAGATGCAAGGCCTACAGCATCTTTAGTGAGGCCTGGGCACCTCAAGGAGTGGATGGCCTGTCGCTCAGTGGCTACTGAAGAAGATTTTGCTGAATCCATGTCCCCTTCTCTCTAGCCCCATCATTTCTTGCCTGGATGATTGCAGCAGCCCCCTCTTTGGTCTCCATTATGCTATCAGCTTGCCAGTGCTTCTATCACCCCGGGATCTGAATGACCTCTCAGGCAGGCATAGGATCCTGCCACTCCCTTGTTCTAAGCTGAAGACTCTCCAGCACCCAGGGACCAAAGCCTAACATGACAGATAAGGCCCTATATGACCCAAGCTCTGCTTTCCATGACAGCTTCATGTTTATGCCTCTCCTCCCCTGACCCCACTCCCCACGTCCGCCTTATGATCCAGGCTCACCAGGCCAGTGTTGGTCCCAGAACCTGCCAGGCCCTTTCACGCCTCTCTGCCTTTCAACGTGCTGTGCCTTCTGCCGAGAACACCACTCCCACCCATCTTGCTTCCTGGAGGCCTGGCTACTCGCTCAGCCTTCAAAAGTCCAGCTCTGATGTCACTTCCCCAGGAAAGCCTTCCCAGACGCCAACCGATATGGTTGGCCAGGTTTCTCCCACCATGCACATGTGTCAGTGGGCTGCAGTGTTTTCTATCTCCTTCCCCACTAGGCTGGGAGGAAGGGCTGGGCTGGGTCATTGTCATCTCCCGTCCCCAGGGCCTTGTACATGGCATGTGCCTACTCAGTGTTTGCATTGATGTGGACCCCTGCGTACACAGGGAGGGCTCAGAGGGAGTGGGAGTGGAGCTGGGGCTCCAGAGGGCAGTCATGGTTGGGGGCCGGTATCCCCCCTTGGCTGGCCCTGGGTGGGGCTGCCATTGCCTGAAGAATGGCTGGGGAGGACCCCTGGGGTTGACAACTCAGAAGGCAACTGTTACTGGATGACTCAGGAGGTCTTGAGCAGATTCCCAGGGTGCAGACCCCAGGACCTGGTGGTCAGTCTGAAGGGATGAGGAAAGGGGGTGCTTAGAGGGGTCCCTGAGGTTTGGGAGCTGAGTATAGGTGGAGAGGATGAAGGATTGGGATAGGGAAGTTGGGAAGGGGTGTTGGAGATATTTGATGAGCAAGATCACAGCTGGGGTGGAGTGACAACTAGGGGGTGGGGGACAACGGGGGGGGGATGGGAGATTACTTGCAATAAAGATATATCTGGGAGGTGGGAACAGCTGGGAATGAGGGGACAGGTGGTGTTGGGGGAACAACTGAGGGTTGGGGGACAGGTGAGGGATGGATAGAAGGGGGATATGGGACAGCTGAGGGGGGATAAGAGGTGAGGTATCAGAAACCTATCTGGACAGGACAGGTGGGTCTCAGCTGAGAGAGTGGGAAATACATTGCTCAGGATGTATCTATGTGTGTATGTGTGTGTTTGCATGTGTGTATGTGTACACCCTTGTGGTTGTGCGTGTGTGCCCGTGTGTTTGTACCTAGAGTGTGGTGGTGAAGAGCATGGACTTGGGAGCCACACCATCTGGGTTCGAATCCTTACTCTACCACTGCTAGCCATGTAACCCTTGGGCAAGTTACTTGAGCTCGCTGGGCCTTTAGTGTTCTCATCTGTGAGATGGGGATAATAATGGAACGAACCCACTGCACGGGGTTGCTGTGAGGATATATTTTATATACATACGTATATCGTTTAGAACAGGTTCTGGCATGTAGTAAGCACTGTATGTGCTAAACTGTTATTAAGGGTGTGTGTATGTGTGCAGCATCCTGTGTGCTCAGAAAAGTTTGTTCTTGGCTTCTGATGAAATGCAGGCCTGGGAGGGGTCATGGTGGCTGGGAGTGCTGGAGTGACCATCCAGGTCATTGGGTCTGGCTCGCCTCTCACCCCCTCCCCTCCGTTCCTTCCACTTCCCGCCCACCCTGTGCCAGGGCCTAATACATCTCTCTCTCTCCACCCCCCCCCCCCCCCCCCCCCTCCCCCCCGCCTCCGCCCC
>NC_041216.1:12673157-12681420 GCF_002837175.3 Physeter macrocephalus | reverse complement strand
CCCACACCCCCCCCCCGCCCTCTCTCTCTCTCGTCCTGCGCCACGCTGCCTGGCCCCGGGCTGGCGGCCAGGGCATGTGCTTTAATTGTCGAAAAGCTTTTCAGCGGAATCTGAATTCATTGTTCCCTTCCCTGCGTGCTGGGGCCAAGCTCAGATAGAAATACCTGGACAATGTGCTCAGTTCTGGCTGTCTGCCCCACGGGTGGCAGTGGCTTCATCTTGTGCCCTTGGAGAGTCCCTGGGGTGGAAGATGCTGGGAGTGGGAGGTGAGGTCGGGGGAAGTTCCCAGGGCAGATGAGGCCTCCCCACCAACCCGTGGGGTAGCCAGCCCAGCCCGGCAGAGCTGTACGCACAGGGGTTTCTGGGGGTCCCGGCTCCCCTGCTCTCCAGTGCATCATGGGGAGAAGTGTGCCGCGACTTTACCTCACACTAAGAACTGCTCTGCATCAACGCCCCGGACTGCTCTGGGTGTGTGCTCTCTGGGGAGTCCTGGACCCATCACCTCAGGACTGGGCCACTGCATTGCATCCTTGCACTGCACTGCATCTCAGCCCTATGCTGCATGGCTGGGCTGTGTGAGATTCCGCATTACAATGGCTGTGTGGACTCTCTTGCATGTCTGTATGCTCCACCCACATTGTCCCGTTGTGCTGTACCTCTCTTCTGCAGTCGTGCAGCCATTTGTGTCTTTGCGGCTCTCTTCTGTGCTGTGTGACTCTATTGGATGATGGTGTTGTGTTGGGCTTCTGGACCCTCCTGGGACTGTGCATAGTCCCTGGCAACGCATCACTGCACTGTGCCAACAGATGCCGTGCTACCACGACACTGCATCTGCATCACACGGCCTCTCTGTACTGCACTGCATTGTTGTAGTGGGCATGTGCACTGCATCGGGTATGGCCGGGCACAGCCTGTCTGCAGTCCACCGTCGCGCTGTACAAACACAGCGCCCCTTTGCCCGGCACAGCACTTCTGTCCCACTGCTTCACTGCACTGCACTGGAGATGCGCATCTCCTGGCCCACCCCGTCATACTGTACCACTGCCGCTGTCACGCCGCCCTCTAGGTTTTCTCACCCTGGAGAGCCACTGAGGTGTCAGCTGGTGTCCTTCCCCAGGTTTCTGTTGGCAGCCCCAGTTGAGCAACATCTTTGCTTTAAGTGGCCTCACTGCAGTGTTCCTCTGACCCCCACTGCTCACTGCCCGAGGAGTCAGTAGCTACACTGCAGCTTGAGGCCATTTTGTTGGGGTCGGGACTGGCGTGGATTTTTGCAAGCATTACTTTTGCAAGTAGCCGGTGTTGTGTCTGCGCACTGCACACGGTCACTGTCCTGGGCCTCTACCCTGCACTATACCTGTTGACTGTTGGGTTGTGTGCGTTCTACTGGATTTCAAGATGCAGAGCTCTTGCCCTGAATTCCCTGTTCCACATGGTGTCTTTACTACATTCCATTTTGGTGCCACTTTCTACCCCTGCTCTCAGGTCTACACTTACTGTACTCCTTGGGACTGTATCGAGTACCCAGCAGTTCTTTCTGCACTGCACCACGTCTTTCTCTTCCCTATATCTCTGCATGTTCTGCATGCCTCCACTAGACATCCTTTCAGTGAGAATTCATGGAGCGCCAGCTATGTGCCAAGCCTAGTGAGGCTTGGACATACCCCCTCGGTGTTCCTGCATACACCTATCCCTTGGTGCTGAGCGCCAGCCCAATGTACCACTAAGTGCTCACTGCTGCACTGTGCCTCTGTGCAGCTCTGGGTCATGGCCACGATGGATGGGGCACCTCTCCACTGCATCATGGCACCGACTAGTCCTGCCGTGCTGTGACAGGTGTTGTGTGGGGGTCTGTGTACACTTCTCTGCTCCCCTGCATTGTATAAGTGCGTTCCGCCTCTGTACAGTGGAGCTGCTGCATTGCACCCACAACACGCCACACCGCAGCCACGTAGCCCTCTCTTGCCACGGGACCGTTAGAAAGTCCAGTCTTTGCACTGTACGTGTTCGTGCACAGCCCTCTGCCTCTCTACGCTGCACTGTGTTTTTATATGACACACGGTGTCTGCACTACAGGGGTCTGTGTACCCTTTGCCCGCTGTACCTCTGCAAAGAACAACCCTCCATTCAGCCCTTTGTCTCTGTATGGAGTCTGTCCCCGCCCTGTGCCTTCCCCTTACACTACCAACATGGCAGCCCTGCTGTTAACTTTGGGATTTGCTGGGCATATTGATCCGGGAGGTGGGGAGTGAGCCTGGCCGAAGTTTCCCCTGCTGTAGTTGGCTTCCTTCTATTCTCAGTAGATGGAAGGATGTTGGCATCGCTGGGTTCTGTATTGGCTCCTGTAGGGGATATCAGCTCAGCTTTCTCTCCCTGTGGCCTGGCCCTGGGTGTTCTTCTTGGTTGCAGCTCTGCTGAATGCTGGGTGATTAAAAGGTGGGCATATTGTTGCCAGCCCTGCCCTTGTTAATTGTGCATCAATTATTCAGGGCTCTGGAGGGCAGCTCCAGGGAGCCCTAGCCAAGGTCTGGTTGTGTTGATCTGGGCCAGGAGAGCAGTGAAGTGGGCTGGGCCAGGTCTCTGGGCTGGAGTCATGGTCCTTGAGCCTGGGTCCTTGAGCCTGGATCAGACTAGCTGGGATCATGGGGTCAATAAGTCCAGCCACTGTTGGCATTCTGCTATACACAGGGCTTGGGGATGGGGCTCAAAAGGCATTAAGAGACAGTCTCTGATCTCAAGAAGGGAGGAGGTAGGGGTTAGACAGGCCTGAGACGGAGCTGTTGTTGCAGTGGAGAACATGGGATGGGGCTGGGTTGGGCAGGAATGTCCAAGGGTGAGCCTGTGTTGGTTCCAGGGTTGGGTTGGGTACCTAGAAAGGGGGTGTGGCTTCAGATGGTGAAATAGACCAGTGTTATCCTTGGGGTTGTATTTGGGTTCCCCAGGCAAGGGTTGGGGCTATGCCAGGGGTTGGGTATGATGCCAGCCCCTAAATTTGTAATCTGTTGGGAGGAGTTTTGTTTCTCCTGGGGCCGTCCCTTGGGAACTGAATGTTCTATTGACAAACCAAAGGGAACAAAAATCTCATTGCAAACAGCCTCTGTTTACCTAGGGTCTTCGGAAAACACTGATGGTGGCTGGCAGCCACACTTGGCACAGGACACCATTCCCTGTCTGGTGGTGAGGAAGTCTGGTGCTTCCATGCTTGTGGTGCCCACGTGCACACGCACACGCACACACGCACGACTCCCCTCTACCTGCCGTGTACACTCACCTCCCCCTTAGGCACATGCTTACTGTTGAATGTGCCCATGTATCTCTGCAGATAAATGTACAGCCGCACACCCACAACTTCACAGCACAGTGCCTGAGGGACCTACACTTCGAGAGCCACACTCACCCTCACCTCTCCCCTATAGTATCTCTCTCTGCCTTCAAGTTATTCTTGCCCACATGCATGCTTACACGAATGGAATCAGAATTCTAGAGGTGGAACAGCCTTAGAGGTCACCGAGGTCCCCATTCTCATTTCATAGGTGAGGAAGCAGGGCTTCTGAGAGGACAAGCCATCTCCCCAGGGTCACACAGGAAGTTAGGGGCTCAGCAGGAATTAGATCCAGGCCTTCTGCCTCCCAGTCGAGTACTCACAAGTCAGTACCAGGCTATCAGTCTCACAGCCATGTACACATGTACGCACACGCGCGCGCGCGCGCACACACACACACACACACACATGCAGAGGTCTGCATATGGAAGTACAAGCATATGGAGGGGTGGAGACCCTCACTCCAGGGAGACCCCCTCCCGCACTCTGGCTTCTCCTGCAGAGGTTGCTTTGCCCCTTACATCACCCCATCCGGAGCCCAGCCGGATGTGGATAAACCATCATCCTGCCTTCCCAAATTGTGGCTGACGGTTGCTCAGGCAACCGCCTGCCAGATTGTGGAGATTAGCTGAGGAATGTAGCTGGGCCAGTTTGAGCTGAGTCTGGGGGAGCTGCTGGGGGTCCTGGGTTGATTCAGCCCACCCTCTCAGGGAGGCCCTGGCAGAGATGGCGTACCCACGGTGGGGTCTGGTTTTCTCCCTGTCCCCAGCCCCGCTGAGACGGTGTCCCCAAGGCTTAGACGAGGCTGGGGGGAGAGAGTGTGTGTATGTGAACACTGAGTGTGTGTGTGTCTGTGTGTGTTGTGCATCTCTGTCGGTGTGATTGGAGCGCGTGCCATTTGCATCCAGGTTGGGGACTTGAGGCCCCTTCCTCACCAGTTCCTGACATCTGACTCCAGACCCCTTGATGGCTTGTCCCACTTCTGATCCTACAGTGCTGTCTGGAGAAGCCACCTGCCCTCCTCATGGCTTATAGGATGTGTCACTTGTCTCATCTGAATCCAGGTGCTTCTCTGCTCAAATACCTAGTGTGGTTTCCCCCCCTTAAAATGAGGCTGGACTTCTCACCCTGGCACTTGGCTGTTCGTGATCTGGCCTCAGCCTCCTCCCCTCCCATCTTATCTACCATTGTTTGGCCAGTCTGGGCTCCTGTCTGTGCCCTGGACCAACTGTGTTTACTCACTACCTTCTTTCGCTCCTGCTGGGCCCTTTACCTCAGGTGCCCCTCTCTCCATCTCTACTGGCCAGGATGGTACCTATCCTTCCATCCTTCTGCTCAGATGCACCCACCTCCAGGAAGCCTGCCCCCTGTCCCCGACCTCCTCCCCAGACTCCCCTTGTGGCCTTGACCTTTCTCTGCTTTGTCTCATTCCCTTACTTCCACTCAGACTCGGAGGTCCTTGAGGGCAGAGCAGAGTCTTAACCATTCTTGTGCCTCTACTAGTGCCAACCTGGGGCCTGCTTTGTACTGTCAGTGAATGAATGTCCAATGAATGGAACCGAATTTGCACATGTGGCCAGCAGAATACCAGGGCCTTGCTTTGTTTGTGCCTAGTCTCCTTGAATAAAGATAGGTGGTGTAAATCCCAGCTTCTGGGACTTAAGATGTGGCCTTGAGCAAGCCACCTCATCTCTCTGTGCCTCGGTGTCCATCTGTAAAATAGGAATAATAATAGTACTGACCTTGTGAGTTATGAGGAATCATTGGCACAGGGGGTCATGGTGGTAAGTGGCAGCCCTCTTGTGGTGGCGTTGATGTGTGTGTGCATGTCTGTGCCCACGTCTGTGTTGATGGAGTTGAGAGGTATTCCCTGACCGTTCTTGCTCTCAACACAAAGTCTGGTCTATTTTCTTTTCCCCTGGGCTGGCGGCCCCTAGCAGGAGTTGAGTCTTTAGTAGAAGCGGGGACTTGGCGTTGGGACTCCTAGCTCCTGAGCCATCCAGACTGGGGGCGATGGGGCTTTTCCCAGGATCCAGGAGGGCTGATTGTTCCCATCCCAGGGTGAGCTGGGGAGCAGGTGGGGGTGGGGCTCACCTTGGAGAACCTGGCCCCAGAGATGTTACCCCCTGAGGGCTGTGGCTGGAATGGGCCTGGCCCAGAAACACAGGGCTGGGGATGGGCATGGATCAGGGAGAGGAAATCATTCCGTCTCCGGAAGGGGGTACTCTGAATGGGAATGGTCAGCCAGGGAGATCACCCTGGCTTGAGACAGGTGCAGGACTTCGGAGCAGGTGGGGGTGGGGCTCACCTTGGAGAACCTGGCCCCAGAGATGTTACCCCCTGAGGGCTGTGGCTGGAATGGGCCTGGCCCAGAAACACAGGGCTGGGGATGGGCATGGATCAGGGAGAGGGACTCATTCTGTCTCCGGAAGGGGGTACTCTGAATGGGAATGGTCAGCCAGGGAGATCACCCTGGCTTGAGACAGGTGCAGGACTTCCGTTTTGACGGAAGTCAGGGGTCACTCTGGACATGGTCAGCTGGTCTGGGCTCAGTCAGTTAGTCTGGTGGTCATTCTGGCCGAAGTCAGATGGTCTGGTGGTCATCTGGATGATGATGGGGCCACTCTGGCTCAGGTCTATCTGTCTGGGGGTCACTGACCTGCATCAGGCAGTCAGGGTTACTCTGGCCAAGGTCAGACAGTCTGGGGGTCCCTCTGACCAGATCAGTCAGGCTGGGAGTCCTGGCAGCTCACGTGGCCTGGCTCAGAATGGACGGGAGGAAGCCAAGGAGCTGGCATTCCCAGACTCGCCGCAGGGCCATGGGTGAGACATCTGGGGCAGCTGCCTTGTTACTTGAGAAGGAACAGGAAGGACCTGAGCCCCAGCGAGACTCTAGATCCTGGGGTTCCCTTTCTGGTAATTTGTCTGGCTCAGGGAGGCCTTGGCTACGACCCTCAGGCACAGACTCAGCTCAGGCTGAATGAAGTCAAATGTCCCCTCCTCCAGGAAGCCATCCCTGATCATCCCTACTAGTTATGTTCTCTCTCCGTGCTGTGCTATGGATCATTTTCTAGGGGGAGAGCTGAGGCCTCCCCAGCACAGATGGGATTAAAACCCACCTCCACAGGCATAGGGCACATGCTGACCAGGGCTTTTCACACAATGAGGCAAAGAGCTCAGCCAACGTCCTGCCCCAGCTCTGGAGAGAGGCTGCTATTATTTCATCCCATCAACCTGGTGCCAGCCTTATGCCCACCTTTTACTGTTTTACACTCTGATGGGGTCCATAAAGAGGAAAGGGAGACCCCCCCCCCACCAATAGTGGCAAGCCCCTTGTGCCTGGCTGTGCATTTCGAGATGCTGCTTCACATGATCCGCGAAAACCTGGAGAAGTCCCTGCTGCAGATGAAACAGCAGAGCCTCCTGAAAGTTAGGTCACCAGCAGTGCGTGCAGATGCCCACCGTTGTGCCTGGCACATGGCACTCACTCCCCAGTTACTCTCTGTTTCTTGTCCCTCCTCTTCTTGAGGCTGGGAAGCAGTGAAAACTTGCTCCTTCTCATAGTTGGGACTTCGGCCTCTGACCGCCATGGATTCAAATTCTGCTTCTGTTACTCAGGTGGCTCAGGTAGAACAGGTACAGAGCTGCTATCTCCTGAGTGCTTGCATGTGCTAGGCATTGTGCTAAGTGGACCCCCGCACTGAAACCTCAACAACTCTACTTGTGGGTGGGGAAACTGAGGATGAGAAAGGATCACCATCACAGGGCTGGCAGATTGCAGAGTCAAGGTTCAATCCCAAGTCTGTCTGATGCCAAAGCCCACTTGCTTATCTACCACCGTATACTGTGGATGAATCCCTTCACCCCTCAGAGCCTCAGTCACCTCATCTGTCAAGTGGGGAGAAGTACCAGTGGCTGATAGGCACCGAGGACAGGGCCTGGCACGATTTGTGCCTGCTTCCTCGCCACTTGTCCGTGCATTTTCCCGGGTCTCAGATGCCTTCATTTACCCCTGATGGGGCTCCAAACACTAAGGTTCAGGAGTGAGTGCAGGGACCTGTTTGCAGTTACTTTCTGAACCAGTGGTGTTCTCAAGTGTATTATGTCCAACTCAGGGCTTTGATGAGCCAGCTAAGATATATGGACCTCATTACCAACCAAAGGACTCACATCCATTTCAATCCCTGCCTTATTTAAACTATGAATATTGGTTCCAAATCATGGGAATTTGCTTCCTCTAGTCATATGTGTCCTCAGTCCACACATGACTGTTCTGCCTGCCACATTCCTGCAGGCAGAGACCTCAGTTGGGTGACGTTGGGTCATGTGCATCACTTAAGCCTATCTGTCAAGTAGGAATAATACAGTAGTGGTACCTCCTTAGAAGGCGAGGCCTAAATGGGACTCCACGCTTAAGGCATTTAGCACTGTGCAGGGCTTGTCGTAAGCCTGATGTCATCAGTGGACATTGTTCTTATTTTTAAGGAGATACCATCAGGGCTGACATAGGGCATTCATGACCCTGCCAGTCCTGGGGCCCACTGTCTGTCCTCTCTGCAAAGATGGAGGGGCAGGTGATGGAACAGTGACCAGCAGTCAGGGGATCTTGGTCCAAACCCCACCTCTGTCATTAACCTGCTGTGTGACCTTAAGGAGGTCACAGCCTCTTTGGGCCTCAGTTTCCTCATCTGTAAAGTGGGGATGATTCTAGCTTTGATCTCATGAGTTGTTGAGAGGCTTTAATGGATAGTAATGATAACCGGTTTTTGTTGAGGAGGGTCTTTGATTGGTGGTTGAGCAGTGGGGGGTCCTGGGGAGTACTGGGGGGGGTGGGCAATGTGCGGAGGTCTTGGCATTGGGAGGGGACAATGAAGAGAAGGAGAGGGTGGGGGAGGGAGTGTTTGGTTAGAGGGAGGGAGCAGTGGGGGGAGGGCTTGAGGGGAC
>NC_041216.1:12672607-12673114 GCF_002837175.3 Physeter macrocephalus | reverse complement strand
TGGGCAATGTGGGGAGGTCTTGGCATTGGGAGGGGACAATGAAGAGAAGGAGAGGGTGGGGGAGGGAGTGTTTGGTTAGAGGGAGGGAGCAGTGGGGGGAGGGCTTGAGGAGACGGAGGGGATGAGGGTGGGCCTGGGTAGGAAGGGACAGTGGGGGGCACCTAGAGGGTAGCCCCAGGAGCCCTTCTGGCCAGCAGCCCTGCTCTAGCCCGGGCTAAGCAGGCCCTTCCCTCACAGCCGGCTGCACCTTCGAGGAGGCGAGTGACCCAGCAGTGCCCTGTGAGTACAGCCAGGCCCAGTATGACGACTTCCAGTGGGAGCAAGTGAGGATCCACCCTGGCACCCGGGCTCCTGTGGACCTGCCCCCTGGTGAGCCTACTCTCAATCACCATTCCCCCTTCATCTCCTTCCATGCTACCCACCTGCTGTGTCACCTAGGGTACATTGCCTAATCTTTCTGGGCCTCCATCTGCTCTGGCATCTGTAATGACACAAATGACACTGTGA
>NC_041216.1:12625311-12672107 GCF_002837175.3 Physeter macrocephalus | reverse complement strand
GGAGACCCGGCTGAATTGCATCCGTATTGCCAGGAAAGGTAAGTCCCCTTGGGTTCAGTCCTTCAGTAGCGGGTTTCTTACTTGCTGGGCTCTGGGGAGGTGGACCCTGGGTCCCCAGGCCTGTGGGAGCAGAGGAGGGTGGTCCGGCAGGCTTGGGGGTCAGGAAACATTTCCCTTTCTTGCTCCCTATGTGCCCCACCTCAAGGGCTCCTTCTTCCAGACTGGGCAGTGGGGACAAACTCTCATCCTGCCATGGTCACAGAAGGGGCCTTGGCAGGGGCTTGGAGGAGGGTGAGCCATTATGGTCGGGCCACGGGGGTGGTGGGTACTGGACACTGAGGTCTGTATCTGTCCCCTTTCCTGTGGTGGGGAGAAGTGAGGATAGCATGGACCCTGTGGTGTAGGGATTGTCCCTGCTGCCAGATGGGGAATGTGGTTGGTTCCCCATCCTGAGATGCCCTAACCATGCCCTGGGTACATAATTCTCTCCCCTCATTGCCTCCCAGGAGGGCAGAAGGGTGGGGTCTGAAGGCCCCACACATCCTCCAGCTCCCGTCCACTGAAGGATGGGGAGGATTTGAGGAAGCAGAGAGGTGAAGGGAGCTCTCCCTGATAGGGGCACAGGGCACGTAAAGCCTCTGACACGGGAATGCGGAAGGTGTGAGGGATGATGAGGAGATGGGTTTGATTGAAAGGCGGGACACGTGCTGAGGATGAGGGGCAGATGTCTTTGTGCACCTGTTGGTGCAGCCGGGTTTATTCCTTGGGGCTTAAGGTGGTCCTGATCTCCCCTCTGATCCTTTGTTCTGCTTTGTTCTTCCTAGCTGCCTGCAAGGAAAGCAAACAGCCCCTGGAGGTGTCCCAGAGGTCGGAGGAGATGGGGCTCATCCTGGGCATCTGTGCAGGGGGACTTGCCGTCCTCATCCTCCTCCTGGGGGCCATTATTATTATCATCCGAAAGGGGTGAGTGAGGCCGGTGCCCTGGCCCACCCGAGGCTTCTCTCCGTCAGAGGCCTGGTGAGCAGAGCAGAGGCTGGGGGCTGGTCAGGCAGTCGCTTGGCGGGTGTGTGGAGGGCTGCCAGCCTGGGCATCAGGCCTGTGGATGGACCCAGGCCGGGTGGGGGGAAGCCCGAGACTCTGCAACAAATGGAGCTGCCCTAGAGTGGCTTGGCTGGAGCCCAGTTCTGGCTGGTGCCAGGTGCCACTGTCCAGGCAAGGGCACTCACTGCCGGCTGCCAAGGAGCCGTGCTGGGCGTGGGCACCGCCCTCCCGTGCCTGCTGGGCTGTTCTGATGGGGATGGTGTGGAGGTAACCTGACTTCGAATCCTCAGCCCCCCGAAGGTCTTTTGCTCTCTTGTCTGCCCTAACCACGGGGTTGTGGTGTTGATCCTGAGGTGGGGGCAGGGCTCACTCCACTTCAAAGCAAGGACCCTCTGCTCTTCGCAGGCCCCACCTTCTCTTGGGCTCAGCTTTCCCTGGGCTCTGTTACTGTTGATCCCTGAGGAGTCCTCCTGGGCCCATGACTCAGAGGAGACCTCCTTCCTGCCCGTGCCATCTCCTGGGCCTCAAAGGTCCAGTCCTTGTGTTTGTGAGGGATGCATTTTCCCAGTGCATTTTGCAGTAGGCAGAGTGAATCCCAGCATATCTTAGAATCCAGAATTTACAATTTTGGAGTTTTAGAAATCCAGGATTTGAGATTCTGAGAATGTCAGAATTTAGAATTATAGAGGCTCAGAGCCCAGAAACTGAGAGCTGCCACGTAGCTCAAGGACATCTAGTCTAGTGGTTTCCCAGTCTTTCAAAAGCAGCAGAACCCATCTTCAAAACACCAAATAAACCTCTCCTGGGAGCTCAGTACATGGAGCAGCTGAAGGCTGAGCCTCGGGTTGGAGCTGAGTGGGGACTTCTGAGACCCCTTTGCTCTCCCTCCCCACCCCACCGCATTCCCCACCAGGCAGCCCCAGGACACTGTGGTCCAAGCCCCTTAATTGAGGGATGGAGATGCTGAGGCCCAGAAGGGGTCATGGGCCTGCCCAAAGTCACCCAGGGAGCCAGAGGCAGAGCCTGCTCCACCCTCTCCCCGCCTGGGTTCTGGCTTCTGTAGCCCTTGCTGCTGCCAGGCTGGGCACACATGGGTGTGTTGGCTCTGGGTCTCTGGGATGCCAGGAGCAGATAAGCAGGATCCAGGGAGATGAGGGAGAACTGGCCAGGGCCCCCTTGCCTGAGGCCTGGCAACGATAGGAGAAAAACTCTCCTAGAGAGTCTGGGGGTGGGGCATGCCACCGGTGGGGTGGCGTGGGGATGTCCACTCCAGAGTGCTGGGCTCTGATTTTTCCCTTCCCGTAGTCCCTGTACAGATTCCTGAGACAAAATATTTTAAACTATCATTTAATGAATATTACTCTGTGCCAGGTGTTCTGTACACATCAGGCATTAGAACAGGAGTTATTGAGCACCTACTGTGTATGAAGCACTGTTCTGGGACTCAGAATACATCAGAGAATTTTTCCTTCTTGGATCCTGACCACGAAGCAGGTCTAAGTCTCTTTTCACAGGTCAGGAAACTATCATTAAGCGACTTGCCCATGTCACTTGGCTAAGTGGCAGGTCCTGACTGAACCCAGGCCTGACTGCAAAGCCCATCCTCCTCACGGCTGGGCACGTGAAGGGCCTCACCACAACTGGCACACAGTAGGTTCCTGTAAGTGGCAAGGCCCTGGGGGCTGTGTAGTGGTGCAGATAGAGAGGGCTGTAAGGGAGGGGTCAGATCTTGGGAGTTGCAAGTGGTATTTGAGGCTCTAGAAATTTACCCTCAAGGGAAGATTGGCAAAGTAGGGGATGTTACCCACCCCTGCAAAGAGAGCGCCAGGCCCAGGAGAGGATGGGTCAGAGATGCTGCCAGAGCCTCACTAGGAAACCCTCCACTTTATGCAGCTGCTACTGGAAGCCTCTAGGATCCACCCCCCCAACCCCCCCGCCCCTCCTTAGGTCCTCTAAAAGCCATTCGGTCCCATTCTGTAGCACCTCGCTGCATCCCCCGAATCCTGCCTGGCCTTCAGGGTGCACTGTGCTCCTGAGGGCTCCCCTAGTCTGCATTGTGGGGTGCCATGGGACAGAGCAGCTCTGGCAGGGATGGGGGTGTTCAGATCAACCTGGGGTACAGATGTTATGGACAGATTAGGAGGTTGCAGAGGGAGGGCAGCTCCCAGTTAGCCCCTGTGCACCCTGGTCCGCCCTGCGGACAGTGAGGCTGGATGCACCTGCCCTGGGGAACTCCGGGGTGCCCCTGGCCGGTTGGATCCCTTGGTTCCGCTTCCAGAGACCCTCCCCACTTCCCTTTGCAGCCCTCCCCACCCCGGCCCCCGCAACCCCGGCACTTCATTCACATGCTTGCAGCGCTTTGCTCAGTATTTCTCTTCCCTGCTGGACTGAGAGCTGCATGGGGATGGAGGAAGTTCTGTCTTGTTGGCTGTGTGTCCCCAGGGTCTGGCCCAGGGGACTTGGGTCCTCCTGAACCGCCCCCACCAACCCAGCAGGAGGAGGGGGCAGGGAAGGGCTGAGTGCGTGCTTGCCGTGGGGGGATTATTATTAACCTCACTTGTTTAGAGGAGGAAATGGAAGCTCATAAAGGTGGAGTTCTTTTATTTATTTTTCCTCATTTATTGATTACTCAATTCAATAAAATATCTAGGGAATATAATGTGCTGGGCACTGTCCTGGGCCCTGGGGATCCAGTGGTGGGCAAAAGCATCCAAGATGCTGTCCTCTTGTCCTTTGTGGTTATAATTGGGGGGGGGCTGGCATTAAACTAGAAAAAGCACAAATGCGTAATTACAAATTGTGAAAAGACCAGGGTGTCGGGGTCGGGGGCAGAGAGAGGGTAAAGGGGGACATAATGTAGTTGGTGACTGTGGGGGATCCTTAGGGAAGGCTCTTTTAAAGTCATGATATTTCAGCTGAGACCAGAAGAATGCCACTCCTTCAGCACCCCCCCCCCCCGGGGCTCCTGGGACCGGCCCGGGGCCAGATGACAGAGGGCCTTGTAGGCCATAGGACAGAGTGTGGGTTTTATTCTAGACTCCCCAGGAATCCAGTGAGGGGTTTTAGGCAAGGGAAGAGGGGCAGGATCTGGGTTTATTGTTTACAAAATAGCTTGTCTGTAACAAGAGGCGGAACCAGGATTGACCCAGGTCTGCCTAATTTCCAAACTCACACCCAGCCCACATGACATGCTGCTCTCCTCCACCCACCCCACCCTCTGTGACCAGCTCAGGGCCCTGGACGGCGCCCTGTGTCCCTGGGGTGGGTGACATGCTGTGTGACCTCGAGCCAATCTCCTGCCCTGGCTGGGCCTCAGTCTTCCCCTCCCCTCTCCTCCCTTCCCTCCCCTCTGATGGGTGACGTGGGGCGGGTGAGTGGAGGACCCTGGAGTGGGCCTGGATGGGGCCGCAGGGGGAGCTGGCTCTGGGGGCAGGGTCCTGGGCCTGCTCTGGACTCTCGCTGACCCCCAAGAGCCCCAGGCAGACCGTGACTCTCCGGGACCGGCTTCCCCACCTGGGAGCTGGGAATCAGACCTGCCCCCGCTCCTCGCTGCTGGTGCTGGCGGTCAGGTCAGGGCTCTTGACCCCCCTGTGCTCTGGGTGCCCGTGAGGGGGTGACCCGGCTCCTTTCATGGACCCCACACCCAGGGGCGGTCTGGGTGGGTGACGAGGCCGCAGTGTCCCCTGCCCCGGCCACTCGTTCCCTCCCAGGCACAGGTGCGTGCAGAGGGCTGTCCCGTCAGGGGCAGAGGGGCCTGCAGGGGCGGGCGGCCCGGGGACCGCAGTGGGGACTGTCTGCAGGGGAGAGTGCGGCAGTTCCCTTGAGTGTGTGAGTGGGGGTGTCCGTGTGTGTGAGCGCAGGCGTCTGCGTGTGAGCGTGTGTTTGTGAACGTACCTGTGTGTGTCAGTGCGTGTGTTTGAATACATGTGTACGAGTGTCTGCATGTGTGTCAATATCTGTGTTTGTAAGTGCATGAGTGTGTCATTGTGTTTCTATGTATGAGCGTGTGTATCCAGATGAGTGTGTCTGCATATGTGAGCGTGCAGTGCATTTCTCTTTGTGAACGCATGTGTGTATGACTGTGTGTGAAAGCTCTGCTTCCCTCCAGGCCCTTTCCCCACCTCCTTCTCACTCCAGCAGTGGGCTTGGGGAAGGTTCTGGAAGGGACCTTGGGTCCTCGTCCTCAGAAACTGAGCCCGGCCAGCCCTTGGGTCAAGGAAGGCCCTTCTGACCTGTTGGTCCCCGGCCAACCCCGTCCCCAGCACGGAAAGCACCAGGCCCCTCCCTGCTGGGGGTGCTGCCCTGGGCCCGGCCTGGGGAAGGACCGTGGCCCACCTGTGCTGTTCTCTTTGCACGCTGCCAGGAGAGACCACTATGCCTACTCCTACTACCCGTAAGTAGCGCACCTGCCTCAGAGCCCCGCCCCTCCTGGGGAGCCCCTGCCCCCACCCCGGCCTGGCCTGGCGTCAGCCCCTCCTCCACGGCCACCCTGTCTCTGAGCTTCCTTCCTCTGCTCTGTCTCTCCTCTCCCTGTCGTCCTCCTGCGTGGAGGTCAGGAGCGCTGGCTTTGTGGTCAGAGTCTCAGGTTCAGACCTGGCTCTGCTGAGCCACCCCAGGCAAGTCACTCGACCTCCCTGAGCCTCTGTGTCCTCTCGCCCCCGAGGTAGCCCCTTCTGTCTTGAGCCACTCCCGCTGGGTGGGACCTCCTGACGTCAGACCGCAGTCCGAGTCCAGGAAGGTCCTCACCCGGGTCCCGCTCTGAGTCCACAGCTCTGTGCGTGTGTGTGGGGGGCAGACACATGGCAGCTCTCCGCACGTTGCACGCGGCTCCCAGGTTGCCACCAGCCCTTCTCCAGCTGGTGACCCCAGCTCCTGAGACCCACCATTTCCTGGGTACCTCCCCTGGGCTCAGTTCTTCACACAGAATTCGCACAACCCTGAGAAGAGTCACTGTGATCTCCCCATTTTACTGATGAGGAAACTGAGGCTCAGGGAGGTTAAGGGACTCCTCAGAGGTCATAGGACGGGCAGAGCTGGGGTTACAACCCAGGCCCCGTTGGACTTCACGGTCTGTCCGTGCTGCTCTGTTTCCTGCCTCTGTGATCGCTGACCCTGCAAGCCTTCCAGAACATTCCCCTTACCAGTGCTTGTCCCCTCCTTGCACAGCCGGCTGAGGTGGCCCCGGGCCAGCCCAGAGGATGGTGGTCTCTCACCTCCTCCCTGGACCCTCTTCTTGCATCGAAGTCACCCACCGTCACACTGGCTTTTCCAGCAACCACACCCCCGTCAACTCACGTGGAGCCTCCAGCTCGGCTTTTCCAGGAGCTGCTGACGAGGCAGCTCGCCCTCCCTCTCTACTTTGCAGCTAATTTTGAACCTAAATGCAGAACTTTTCCAAGTGTCCATGTTACGTGGCATCTGCTTGATCTCATCCTGAGATCGGCTGGAGGCCTCAGTGCGAGGTGTCCCTACTGGCTGTGTCTGTGGATCTGGTTGGTTGGTGTTTCAGGTTCTTCCAAGTGGACCAGGAGGCCTGGGTGGGAACAGAGCCCCGGGGTACACCACTGCAGACCTTCTAGGCCAGTATCCGCTCGCGATGGGTCCTCCTTGGGCACCGTTGTTCAGCCAGCTTGACGGGCTGTCCTCTGTCTGTCTTCCCTGTGGTTGCTGGTGCCTGGCCTGTCCCTCCCTCCCTCTGTCTCCTTCCCCCTCTCTCTCTCTCTCTCCTTGTCATTGTCCCTTTTCTCTCCTCCTCCTCTGTCAGTCCTCTTGCCCCTCCTCCCTCCTCACCTCCCTTCCTCCTCCACCTTCTCTCTTATGTTGATGGTCAGGGTCACAGCCACAGAGGCTTCTTCTCACCTGCCCCCAAAGGGGTCTTTGGCTCTGCCCTGGGCCACAGTAAGGGTGATGCCCAGAGCCCGCGGGTGGGGCTGGGAGCAGGGGGCCTGGGCCTGCTGAGCCATCTCTTGTCCAGACTGGGAAGGCCGCACCCACCGCAGTACACAGCAGCACTGGTCCCCAGCCTGGACACAGAGCCATCTCAGCACAGGAAGGACGTCGAGGTCCCGGCAGGAGGGGCATCCAGAGGTCATCCTGTCCCCCTTGGGCCCCAGGCGGCTCTTGAGCCAGGGGGCGCTGAGTGGAGTTTGCCTGTTTGTCTGGGGGATCCCTGCACTGGCCTCTTCCTCTCCATGGATGACCAGTGTCCCTGAGCCCGCATGACCCGGAAGTCCTCTCTCAGGTCTGCCCCACACCCTGCATGCTGTAGGGCCTCGAGGTGAACGGCTGTCTCATCTCGAGCCTTCCCTGTGATTGGGCCCTGGCTCTTCTCCAGTCTCAGCGCAGGTCCCAGGTCCTTTCCCTTTGCTCGTTGCTCAGCCCCTCGGTCTTGGAGCTGCGGCCCTTGCCTCCCCACCCTGTTCTCCCTCCCACTTTCCTCCGAGTTCCCTGGGGTCCCAAACTGCCATCCTCATCTGTAAAGCTGGGCTGCAGGCCTGGGCTGTGTGTGGCCCCTGCCCAGGGGCTCTCCAGAAGCTCTGCCCTCTCGGGAGGGACCGGGGCCTCTCGCCTTCTCTCTGCTGCTTCCGGTGGCTGGATGGACTGGTGGGCAGTGACGGGAATAGGGACCCTGCGTGGGTTTCTTTACAAGTCTAGTGTGGCCTGTGGTGCAACCATCCTGGGGGTTCTGGGGGGTAAGAAGTCATGGTTGGAGTCATTCTGTGCCCAGTGAAAACTTATGAGACTGATGGAGTACTAGCCAGACTCTTTGCCATGAAGGAGTGTAGTCCAGCCCCACTGCAGGAGGAAGAGTTCCCAGGGCAGCTGCATGGTGAGGACGGAGGAAGAAAGGTTACCTATGGGGCTTGCTGGGGCTGGAGCTGGGGCAGGCATCTCCTTTCTTTGGGGTGCAGTGACTGTCTGCTGTGACACCAAAATAGTCACTCAGAGTGACTTTCCTCTCCTTTCCTGAGCCCTTGGGGCCAGTGAGAGTTAGGAGGCAGATCCCAGCCCGAGGCTACTGCTGTTCCATACCTTGCTGTCAGCAAAGGTCCCCAGGACAGGGACCCTGCCCAGTCCCTGTTGGGGGAGGCAGCAGCTCACTGGGTCTGGTGGGCGAAGAATGGAAGCAGAGCCCCCTCAGCATCCAGAGATGCTTCTAGACTGGCTCCTGGCCTCAAGGTCCCCTGACTGCCAGGCCTCCCCATCCACCTCTGGCTGCTGTCCTGCCCAGCTGAGCACCCATGTCTCCCATCAACCCTCCTCTGCAGGAAGCCAGTGAACATGACCAAGGCCACGGTCAACTACCGCCAGGAGAAGACCCACATGATGAGTGCCGTGGACCGGAGCTTCACGGACCAGAGCACCTTGCAGGAGGATGAGCGGCTGGGCCTCTCCTTCATGGACGGCCATGGCTACAGCCCCCGGGGTGAGTGCCCGGCCCTTCCTCATGGCCCCCAGGCACTCCTCCCCCAGACTTCTGAGCCAACAGCCCAGAGCCCCACATCAGATGATTCTGTAACACCCCGAACCAACAGTACTAAGCATCCTGCTGGGTACCAGCACCAGCCCTGGGAATACAGAGAAGGCACAGGTATTATGTTTGTACTGGAGGAGCTTTAGGAAAATTGAGGACTTAGACACAGATTCATCTAAGAGGAGTGCGAGTTCACAGGTTAATTGTGGGAAGGGTTCTGGGGACTCAGAGGAGGGAGCGCTGCTGTGGGATCCGAGCAGTCTCTTTCCTGCTGTGTGAGAGGAAGTGCTCGGGAGTCAGACCTTGGTTTGCATCTCAGATCCCCTTAGGTGCATGACCTGGGGCAAGTGGCTTAATCTCTCTGGATGTCTGCTTCCTCATGTATAAAATGAGGATAAAGATCATCTCTGCTGGTAGGGCTGCTGGAAGACTAAATAAGAGAATGTGTGTACATCATTTAGTGCTGTACCTGGCCTGCAGGGAGAGTATAGTGAGTCAGCTGTATGCTAGGAGCTTGTCATAAATTGCTTCATCACACATCTTTTTATTCTACTTAGTGCTGATTTGTACAAAAAATAACATTTATGAAAATCATAAAGTCATAATAATACACCAAACACCGGTGAACCCCGCTGGTGAATTTGAACGTCATCTGGGTGCCCCTTCCATATCCCCTACCTCCCTCTTACATGTAAATATTCCCCTGCAATTTATGTTTATAACTTTCTTGCCTTTTGGGGAGTAATTTTACCATATGTGCATGTGTCCCCAAACAGTGCATTATATAATTTTGCTCATTTTCGAGCTTGATAGAAATGAAATTGCTCTCTATTTTTCAACACAACACCATGTTTCCAATATTTACCCAGGTGGATGTTTTGCTGTAGTTCATTTATTTTCTCTGATGTATAGCTTTCCACTGTATGAATATATCACAATTTATTTCTTCATTCTGACATCCACGGCATTTGATTTGTTCCTAGTTTTCTTGTTATTACAAACGAGGCTGCTGTGAACATTCTTAAATGAATCTCCAGATGCACCTGCACAGCAGATTCTAGACGTAGAACTGCTGGGTTATAAAGTATGTGCTTGTTCTGCTTTATAAGACAGTGTCAAATTGTTTTCCAAAGTGTCTTTGCCTGTGTTCACTCCTAGCAGCAGGGTGTAAGTTTCCATTGCTCCACATCAAGATCAAAATTTGCCAGGCTTCTTCACTTTTGTCAAACTAGTTTGTATAAGATGGTAATTCTCTATGGTCTTAATTTACATTTCTCTGATTACTAGTGAGGTTGGATATATTTGCAAATCATCATTGGCCATTCAGGTTTCTTCTTCCATAAAATGCCTGTTCATGTCTTTTACCTAATTTTCTGTTCGGTTTTCTGTTGCTCTTTTAGTGGTTTTTAGGAGTTCTTTATATATTTGGGATGAGACTCATTTGTCCCTTATGAATTGCAAATATCTTCTCCCAATTTGTGTCTCATCTTTGCAGGTTATTTATAGTATCTTTGGATGAACAGATTTTTATTTCAATTCAGTCAAGTTCATCAATCTTTTCCTTTTTGATTTCTATTTTTTGTGCTTGCTTAAAGAATTCTTCCTTATGCAAGGTCAGAAGATATCTTTTTCTTTTTTCTAAAACTTTTAATATTTTGCATTTCACATTTAAATCTTTATCCATCTGTAGTTGATTTTTGTATGTGATATGAATTAAGGATTTTATTTTTTCTATAGGGAAAACCAACTGTCCCAGCATCAGGTATTATAGTTCATAGTTTCACCACTGATTTGCAGTGCCACCCTTATCATATATCACATTCCCATACATATATGGATTGTGTTTTGGCTCCCTATTCTCTTTCATCCACCTGTTTGGTGATTCCTGTACCAATAGCAAACGAGCTATCTAGGTCTTGATTTTTGACACATCAAGCCCTCCCAACTTAGTTCTTCATCAGGGGTGTCTTGGCTATATTTGCACTCATTCTCTTTCTTACAGATTTTAGAATCATCTTTTCAAGTTCCGTGGAAAACTTTGTTGGATGAATTTGCTTTGAATCTTTGGATCAATTTTCATTTTGTAAAACTGAAACTCTGTATCCATTAAACGCCCCTTTCCCTACCTTCTCAGCCCCTGGCAACTGCCATTCTACTTTCTGTCTCTGACTTTGATTTCTCTATCTCATATTAAGTGGAATCATACGGTACTTGTGTTTAGGGACTGGCTTATTTCCATTAGCATAATGTACTCAAGGTTCATCCATGTTGTAGCATCTTTCAGAATTGCCTTTGTTTTCTTAAGTGTTTTTTAAAATTGCTTTTTAAGAAAATTTTTTGGCCACACCACACAGCATGTGGGATCTTTAGTCCCCCAACCAGGGATCGAATCCGTATCCCCTGCAGTGGAAGCACAGAGTCCTAACCACTGGACCGCCAGGGAATTCCCAGAATTGCCTTTCTTTTTAAGGCTGAATAATATTTCATTGTATGTATACACATACTTTTCTTATCCATTTGTCTGTTGATGGACACTTGGGTTGCTTCCATGTTTTAGCTCTTGTGATTAATGCTACTATGAACATGGGTGTGTACAAATATCTCTTTGGGGCCCTGCTTTCAATACTTTTGGGTATATATACAGAAATGGAATTGCTGGATCATATAGTAGTTCTATTTTTAATTTTTCGAGTAACTGCCATACTGTTTTCCACAGTGGATGCACCATTTTACATTCCCACCAATAGTGCACAAGGGTTCCAGTTTTCCCCACATCCTTGCCAACACTTGTTTTCTGTTCAAGACAGTTTTTTTTATAGCAGCCATCGTAATGGATGTGAGATGGTATCTCATAGTTCTGATTTGCATTTCCGTAATGCTGAATGATGTGATGTTGGGCATCTTTTCATGTGTTTATTGGCCATTTGTGTATTTTATCTGGAGAATTTTTGAATTGGGTTGTTTGTCCTTTTGTTGTTGAGTTTTAGGAGTTCTGTATATATTCTGGATATTAATCCTTATCAGATGAACGATTTACAAATATTTTATCTCATAGTGTGGGTTGCCATTTTACTCTGCAGATAGTGTCTTTTGATGAACAAATGTTTACATTTTGATGTAGTCTATTTTGTCTTTTTCTTTCTTTTGTTGCTTATGCCTTTGGTGTCATAGCCCAGAAATCCTTGCCAAATCTGACGTCATGAAACTTTTGCCCTATGTTTTCTTCTAAGAGTTTTATAGTTTTGGGTCTTACATTTAGGTCTTTAGTCTTTTTTGAGTTAATTTTTGTGTATGGTGTTAGATAAGGGTCCAACTTCATTCTTCTGCATATGGATGTCCAGTTTTCCCAGCATAAATGGTATTGATATATTTTTTGAATATCATATTTCTAAGTATTGGTCATATAGAGAAATGCAGTTGATTTTTATATGTATAGATGTTGATCTTATATCCATACACCTTGATAAACTTTCTTTTTTTTATTGAAGTATAGTTGGCTTAGTTTCAGGTATATAATATAGTGATTTGATATTTTTATAGATTATATACCATACAAAGTTATTGCAATATTATTGACTATATTCCCTGTGCTGTATATTATATCCCTGTGACTACTTTATTTTATCACTGGTAGTTTGTACCTCTTAATCCTCTTCATCTGTTTTGCCCATCCTCCCACCCCTCTCCCCTCGGGCAACCACTAATTTGTTCTCCATATCTGTGAGTCTATTTCTGTTTTGTTATATTTGTCTATTTGTTTGGCTTTTTAGATTCTATACATAAGTGAAAACATACAATATTTGTCTTTCTCTGTCTGATTTATTTCACTAAGCATAATACCCTCCAGGTCCATCCATGTTGTCACAAATGGCAAGATTTCATTCTTTTTTTATGGCTGAGTAATATTCCATTGTGTGTGTGTGTGTGTGTGTGTGTGTGTGTGTGTGTGTGTGTATATATATACACACACCACATCTTCTTTATCTATTCATCTGTCATTGGACACTTAGGTTGCTTCCATATCTTGGCTATTATAAATAGTGCTTCAAAGAACATTGAGGTGCATATCTCTTTTTGAGCTAGTGTTTTCATTTTCTTTGGGTAAATATTCAGAAGTGGAATTGTTGGGTCATATGGTAGTTCTATTTTAAAGTTTTTGCAGAACCTCTGCACTGTTTTCTATAGTGACTACACCAATTTACATTCCTACCAACAGTGCAGGAGGCTTTCCTTTTCTCCACATCCTCACCAACATTTGTTATTTCTTGCCTTTTTGAGGATGGCCATTCTGATGGGTGTGAGATGATATCTCACTGTGGTTTTAATTTGCATTTCCCTGATGATTAGTGATGTTGAACATCTTTTCATGTGCCTGTTGGCCATCTGCATGTCTTCTTTGGAAAAATGCCTAAGTCTTTAAGGCATTTTGAGTTTATTTTTAAATGTGGTATGAGAAAATGGTCTAGTTTCATTATTTTACTTGTAGTTGTCCAGTTTTCCCCGTACCACTTGTTGAAGAGACTGTCTTTGCCCCATTGTATATTCTTGCCTCTTTGTCATAGATTAATAGACCATATGTATGTAGGTTTATTTCTGGACTCTCTATTCTGTTCCATTGATCCATATGTCTGCTTTTGTGCCAGTACCATACTGTTTTGATTTCTGTAGCTTTGTAGTATAGTTTGAAGTCAGGGTGCTTGATACCTCCAGCTTTGTTCTTCTTTCTCAAGATTGCTTTGGCTATTCAGGGTCTAAACTTTTTGATTAATTCTAATTTGTCTGTAGAATCATTCAGATTTCCTGAGTACAAAGGATCTGTGAATATTGACAGTTCTGTTTCTTATTTCTCATTTCTTATCCTTTTTTTCCTTATCGTTCTGCATGGCACTGGCTGGAACCTTAAATGGAAGTGGTTATAGCAGAAATCATTGTCTTGTTTTCCTGATTTTAAAAGAAATGCTTCTAACAGTAAAACACTGAGAATGAAGTTTGCCATAGGTTTTTGGAAGAAATGTCTTATCAGATTAACAAAATTCCTTTCAGTTTTTAGTTTGCTAAGAGATTTTATTTTAAATGGGCATTAAACTTAGCAAATGCTTTTTTTCTGGATTTACTATGATGCCATATTTTTTTCCTTTAGTTTGTTAGTGAGGTGAGTGACATTTTTAGATGTTCTAATGTTAAAATAACCTTCAATTCCTGGGGTAAATTCAACTTGGGCATCATGCATAATTTTTTTTAATGAATTATTGGATTCAGTATAATTATAATATTGTTCAAGATTCTAAAGTTGTATTCCCGAGTGGGATTGGCCTATAATTTTTCTTTTTTTATACTGTCTTTGTCTGGTTTCTGGTATCAAGATTCTGTTTGTCTTATAAAATGCATTGAGGTCTCTTCTCTTTTTTCCTTATCATGGGAGATTGGAGTAATTGGCTCCTTGAAAGTTTGGTGGAATTCACCTGTGAAACAATCTTGTTTTTTTTTTTTTTTTTTTTGTTTTTGTTTTTGTTTTCTTTATGGAAACATTTTAAACTTTTAATTCAATCTATTTAAAGGAGTAAAGGACTATTCAAGCTTTCTGTTTTTTTCAAGACACTTTTAGGAAGTTATATTTGTCTAGGAATATGTCCATTTCATTTATGTTTTCAAATTCATTGACATGCATTTATGCATCACGTTCTCTTTGTGACCTCCCTCATTAAATTTACACACACAGTAGTAGCTGTTATCAAATCTTCATCTTACAAATGAGGAAACAGAGACCCAGAGGGGAGAATCACTTGTCCAGATCAAGCAGAAGGTGGTAGAGTCAGGATTTAAATTCAGGTCTTTCTGAATTGCAAATTGCTGTTTCTGCTGTATCATGCTGGGCCTAGAGGACGGGGTAGGATTTGGACCAGCAGAGATGGGAAGGAAAAGGCAAATGTGCATGAAGAACAGCATGTGTAAATGCATGGAGGTGGGCACAGAGGACGACATGGAGAGGTTTGCTTGGGCTGAAAACTCAAGTGGGTGCTGGGGAGAGTGGGAGGTGAAGGTGGTGTGGGCACATGCCTTGCTGCTGAGTCTTATGGAGAGATGCAGTGAGGCAGGAAACATGGGTTCTGCTCCCAAGGAACTCACTGACTAGTTGGGGAGATGAGATTGACCCAGGGAAGTCCACACCAGGCTAATTGCCAGGGGGTAGTGGGGACAATTAGTGCTGCCATAGTCTTGAGAAGATACACCTTTGGGCAGGGGAGGTCAGGGTTTCGGCTGAGATGGATAAGATTTGACTGATGGTGAGGAGGGCGGGGGCACTGAAGGCAGGATGCAGGACACGGGGAAGGTGTGACGGCTGGGAAGCTCAGGGTGTATTCAGGAGACTGGAGCTCAGTCTCAAGGCTTCTCTCTCTTTCTTTATGCCCCATGCTGGTCTAGCCGCCTCTTCCTTCTTTTCTTTCCAAACAGTGGAGGCCAGAGTTTTGTGGTTTAGAACAGAAAGCCGTGTTGATTTTGATGTATCCTCAATATGGAAGTTTTAAATAGAGACTTCGCATGCTGAGTAAATGTTGAGCTGGGATGTTCCCAAGATGTTGGAATGTGCCCCCGTCGACTCTGATCTTGCCTATGAAAACCCTCAAACCCTCTGGGCCCTTGTCCATCTGGAGCTCTTGACCTGTGTGGGAGCCAGTGGGTTCCGGCCAAATGGTTCGTCAAATAAGTGCCCCTTATTTGACACCACAAATGCCCCTTTATCAGGGAGAGGAAAACAGAGAAAGACAACAGGATCCCAGAGTCAGTTGGGCCTGTGTTTGAATCCTGGTGCTTCCACTTAAGGATCAGGTAACTTAACCCTTCTGAGCCTCAGTTTCCTTGTTTAATAGGGGGGATAACAATAGCACTACATCATAGGGATATTCTAAGGATTGAATGACTTAAGAATCATGCTAGACATATGAAAGCACTCAGTATGTTAGATATTGTTAGCTATTATTACAGACTGTGTTTCTTTAAAGTTATTTGCTAATTGCAGATAGTGAAGGAAAAATATAATGTGCTGCTAGATTGTATAACTGGTGGCCTGTCTTCATCTGAGGGTGGATGGGAATCGGGGAAAGTGCCCATCTTTGAGGAAGGTCTGAGGATCTCCATTTTCAAATGAGGAAACTGAGGTCCAGAGAGGTCAAGTGGCTTGAGTCAGAATTCAAATTCAGGCTTCTCCGACTCCACACCCAGTGTTCTTTCCTCTGGGCCTCAGCCCTCCCAGCAAAACATCAGCTGTCCAGTGGTTACTCCTCAAAATTGTCCGCCAATCATAATGGAGCTGGGGAGAGCCCGGGAGAGCCCCTGAGTGGTGACCTTGAAGCTGATGGCTGGCTCTTACCTTCCTTCCTCTCTTCCTCCCTTTCAGGGGCTTCCAGCTGTGGGCAAGCTGGTTCCTGGGGTATGTGTGTGTATGGGAGAGGCAGGGGCGGGGAGTGTGTGTGTGTGTGTGTGTGTGTGTGTGTGTGTGTGTGTGTGTGTGTGTGTGAGTGTGAGTGAAATCCCATGGTAATTCATGGGTGAGAAGAGTAAGGACCTGTCTTCTCTGGGCCTCAGGAAATGGAGGGTCTTCTTGGCAGCATAATTGTTCATCTTCCTTTGTCTTCTGGTGGTCTTACTTGTAGAACATCTTGTGTTGCTCTCGGGCTCAGCTGGAAGCCGCCCAGCTTTGGCTCTGGCTTCCTGTCTGGACCCCAAGCAAGTGGGATTTTTTGCTTGTCTTCACCCATTGCAAGATGATTCCATGCCTACTTGTGAGGCTGTATCAGGGCTTCCAACCTTCAAGATCTCTGGGATGAACTGTTGGATTCTGCACCCGGAGAGCTCTCTATGGAGCTGTTGGTATGGTTTCCACGAAGAATACTTAGGACCCCTTCATCTCTGAGTTCTTTGAGCCAGCAGGAATCTTTTTGTCTTGAAACCTTTGTGCTTGTCCATTGTGTTTGTGGTAGATGGTCTTTAGAATTGTCAGGTCCTGGACCAAGATCCTACAGTGGAGAAGGACCAAGACAGAAAGGCCACCTCTTGTCAAACAGCTGCCCTGGCTTTCTGGGACTCCAGAGGTTCCTCCCTTTCCTGGAAGCTCCTAATCATGTCAGCAGCCCCATCTGCAGGTGCTCATGTGCCAGGCACTGGGCTGGGTGCTTTATACACATTATCTTATTGAATATTTACATCATCATCTTGGAGAGTAACAGTTTTAATCTTCATTTGTCATATGAAAAGGGAAATTTCTGGAGAGTAATTAACATCCCCAGGGTCACATGCAGAGCTGGGATTTGATCTGAGGCCTGTCTGACTCCAGAGCATGTCTCTTTTTTTTTTTTTTTTTTTGGGGATGCGGGCCTCCCTCTGTTGTGGCCTCTCCCGTCGCGGAGCACAGGCTCCGGACGCGCAGGCTCAGCGGCCATGGCTCACGGGCCCAGCCGCTCCGCGGCATGTGGGATCCTCCCAGACCGGGGCGCGAACCCGGTTCCCCTGCATCGGCAGGCGGACGCGCAACCACTGCGCCACCAGGGAAGCCCCAGAGCATGTCTCTTAATCGCCATATTACACTGTGTTCCCCTGAGGATGTTTCATGAAACAAGCTTTCCGTGGTGAAAGAGGGAGGTGAAACATTGCTATTTTCCTCCATCTCTTGGAGATTTAAAATACACACTAACTTGTTGGAAGCCCTGAGAGGTTTAACAGGGAAAAAAAACCTACTTATTTTTGTTTAAAACAATTTCACAGACTCCTTTAAAACGTAGAACCCCTCCTCATCCTCCTTCTCTTCTTTTTAATAGAATACCGTTGAGTCATCTTGCACAGCCAGTTTTTCTGGAACACACTTGGACAACCACTACATTAGGCAAATCTCTCCTCTTTGGATCTCAGTTTCCCTATCTGAAAAACTAAGGGTTTGGGGCATTGGACCACGAATGTGTAACTGGCACATGACTTACCCTCCAGCTGTAAGCAACTAGAAATCTGGATAAAATACGTGAAACAGGGCTTCCCTGGTGGCGCAGTGGTTGAGAGTCCACCTGCCGATGCAGGGGACACGGGTTCGTGCCCCGGTCCGGGAAGATCCCACATGCCGCGGAGCGGCTGGGCCCGTGAGCCATGGCCGCTGAGCCTGCGTGTCTGGAGCCTGTGCTCCGCAACGGGAGAGGCCACGACAGTGAGAGGCCCGCGTACCGCAAAAAGGAAAAAAAAAAAAAAATACGTGAAACAGTTGTTTTCAGACATCGGGTGCCAGGCACCTCATGACTGTGATTCCTGAGAGAAGAGAAACAAATTGAGGTGAGCCTTGCCTGGCATCACCTTTCTACTTGGAGGCAGTTTTCAAACCTCAGCACAGGAAGGGGAACCCAAGCAGGGCCTGCAGTCTCCCTGATTTGAAGAGGCAGAGATTGGACTTTGGGGAAGTGGAGCTGCACAGAGGAGCGGGGTGGTGGTGTCCGTCTCGGTGCTGCACTCATTCTGTCTATTAGTCATGACTAGGAATTAGAGGCCAGGCGCCAGCCAGAGAAGGCTCCCCAAGGAGGGTCATTTTAGCTGAGACCTGAAGGATGAGTATGAGTTCACCAGGCATAAAGGGGGGAGTGTTTGAAGCAGAGGAAAAGCATGTGTGAAGGCACAGGGCAGGGAGAGGGCTGGCATCTAGGCCCCGCTGGGCAGAGAACAGCGGTGAGACATGTGGAGAATAAGCCCCTGCACCTCTCCCAGGCCAGGAGAAGGGAATGAGTGTGTGGGAGTGAGTGTTGGAAGATGGGTGTGGCTGAGTGCGACTGTTTTCTCAATCCCAGGACCTGATTTAAGGACCAGGGTGGGATGTCCCTGGGGATGCTGACCAGGAGAGCCAGGGAGTGGGTGGTCTGGAGGGAGAGGATAGTTTCCTGGGGCACGTGGGGCACTGTGAACCTCTCCACCTCTTCCGCAAGAGCTGAGCCTACGCACAGGCTGACAATGGAAATGCTTATGCAGGAGAAACGCCTCTATTCAGGTGCTTCCTGTTCATCTGCAGAAGGGGTGGCAGCAGCAGCTAGTTTCGGGACTTGCTTGTCTTTGAATGGGGGTAATTGCTGGGAGTTGTCAATGTTCCAGATTGTTCCCTGGAAGAGGGGAAGATAGGAGGGATGTCATGGGCTCTGCTGAGCACTTCCTCCCTGCAGGCAGCAGGTGAAGTCACAGAGGGGTGGGCCCTGCAGGGGAGCCCAGGAGGGTGAGGGGACCACGGGATCACAGCTGGCAGGGCTGAACCAGAAGGGCCCTCCGAGTTCATATGAACCAGTCCCCTCATTTTACAGATGGGAAAACTGAGATGCAGCAGGGAAGGGGCCACCCAGGGTCACACAGGGTGGGCCCAGCCAGCTGCTTGGCTCCAGCAAACAACCCAGGCGTCCTCCACGCTGGCCGTGCTCCCTTCCCTCCCTCGGCCCCCTGAGTCCATCTGGGGTTCCCCAGGCTGGGGCCCGTGTGTATCAGAAACCCCTTTCCCTTTCTCTGACTACAGGAGACCAGCGCAGTGGTGGGGTCACTGAGGCTAGCAGCCTCCTGGGGGGCTCACCGCGGCGTCCGTGTGGCCGGAAGGGCTCCCCGTACCACACGGGGCAGCTGCATCCTGCGGTGCGTGTGGCCGACCTCTTGCAGCACATCAACCAGATGAAGACGGCCGAGGGCTACGGCTTCAAGCAGGAGTATGAGGTGCATGGCCCCAGTCCAGCCAGGACCCCTTGCCAGGGCCTTGCCTGGTTGCTCCGCCCTGTGGACCCTGGCAGCCCTCAGCCCAGCCCTGGATAGACCCATGCTCTGTCAGTCCCCAAATTCAACCTAATTTTTTGACCTTGACCTTGATCCTAACCTCAGACTGACCTGGTTTCTAACTCTCATCCTAACCCTGACTTGAAAACTGATCTTGAATCTTAACCTCAGTCTCCATCTGGACCCTGCCGAGATCCTTATTCTATTCCTGATATGAACCTGACCACCAACACTGACCCTGACCTCCAACCTAAATCCCAGTCTGACTTTGACCCTGACTCTCATCCTAAGCTCCGTTTGGACTCTGACTTGAATCCCATCCTACTTCCATCTGGACTTAATTTGACCCTCACGTTTACCTTCTTCCCAGCTCAAACCTGGATTTGCCCTAAACCTGACCCTCATTCTAAAATGTCTCTGAACTCTAACCCTCTTTTTCCCTCTTTTCTCTCTTCCCCCTACACAGCTTGGTATTGAACTTAGTCCCTCACTTACAAAGGAATTTACAGTGACTTTATTTCAGGCCCCAAGTTTAACCCTGAACCTGGCCCCTGTCGTGGTCCCACTCCCATCCTCCTGAGGGGATAGGGCTCTTATGAGAGAGGGGCTTCCCTCCCTCACTAACTACCACTTTCCCTTCTGGCAGAGCTTTTTTGAAGGCTGGGATGCTACAAAGAAGAAAGACAAGGTCAAGGGCGGCCGGCAGGAGCCCATGCCTGCCTGTGAGTCCTGGGGGAGGGCCTGGGGTCTGGGGCAGTGGGTGGGATGGAACAGGAAGCAGGAGAACAGCAGAGTGAGCCGTTTATCGAGGGCCTGTCTCATGCCAAGCTGTGTGCTGAGCATCACACCTGTTATCTCACTTAGTCCTCTCAGTAACCCTGTGAAGTGGATGTAGTAGAACCCCCACTTTACAGATAAGGAAACTGAGGCTTGGGAGGTTAAGCCCCCTGCCCAAGGTCACACAGCTAATATACTTGTGTGAGCAGCACAGGACCTCAGGCCTTCTTGACGCTGCAACCCAGACTCTAACCACTGGCCTGCCCTGCCTCCAGCAGTACCAAGGGCCTACTCGTTGGTCCTGAGCCTCTAGGTTCCCTGGCTGACCTGCCTGTGCCCCACCTCTGGCCTCCAGGAAGCTTCCCCCACTGCCTCAGCTCCGGGCTCCCCAGTTCAGCCCCTGCCCACCCCATGGCCACCTGCTCTGTGTTTCCAGATGATCGACACCGAGTGAAACTGCACCCGATGCTGGGAGACCCTGATGCCGACTACATTAATGCCAACTACATAGACGTGAGTGCCTCGCCCCGTCACCTCTGCTGACCGGCCCTGCCCGCCCCAGGCTCACTGTCCAGGCAGGGCGGGACCTGTCAGGGAATAAATGGGGGTTCACGTGGCTGGGTTCTGAGTGCCCACACCTCCTGCAGTCAGTGCCGGGGAGCTCAGCCGAGGGGAGGAGAGGGTGGGCGGCAGCTGTCAGGGGGGCTTCCTGCAGGCCAGAGTTGGCCTGAGAGATGGGGGATGGGGATGGTGGGGGGGTGTGTCAGTGTGGCAGAATGGAGGGAAGAGGGCAGACAGCTAGGCCTAGATATGAGGAAGGATCCCCTCTCGGTGAGGGGCCAAGAGGCTGGGGGTGGGATTCTGGTGATACACAGGGAGGCTGAAGGCAGACAGGATGGTGGGGGGGTGTGTCAGTGAGGCAGAATGGAGGGAAGAGGGCAGACAGCTAGGCCTAGATATGAGGAAGGATCCCCTCTCGGTGAGGGGCCAAGAGGCTGGGGGTGGGATTCTGGTGATACACAGGGAGGCTGAAGGCAGACAGGGGCTGGGCTGAAGGCCACGAATGGCAAGGTGAGGAATTTGGGCTTTTCCCTAGGGGCACCAGCGAGTCATTAAAAGTGTTTACCCATGATCAGAGTGGTACTTTAAGAATAATAACTCAGGTTTATTGACCATGTACTGTGTGCCAAGCACTGTGCTAAGCACTTTATACCAAATAATTAATTTTATATAATCCCTACAACCACCCTATGCAGTAGTTAGCATTGTGTGGCCTCACTTAACAGGTGAGGAAACTGGGGCTCAGAGAGGTGAAGCTACTTTTCCCAGGTCACACAGCTAGGGAGTGGTAAAGAAGGGATTCAAATCTCAGCCTGTCAGGGTCTCCAAAGCCTTTGCTGCTAACCATGAGACTGTCCTGCCAGCCACAGCAGCAACTGGTCGGGCTGGACCGGAGGGAGGGGCCAGAGACAGGGCAGGCAGCCAGGAGGCCTGAGCTTGAGTGTGAAGGAGAGGTGATGAGTCTGCTCCCCAAGTGTGGATGAGGATGAGATAGGACAGGCCCAGGAGTCGGACCCTGATCAGACTCCCTGACCTGCAGCGAGCCAAGTTTGGTAGGGAGTCATTTATTCATTTGTTAGCTATGTTTTGAGCACCTGCTGTGTGCCAGGCATTGTGCTGGGCACCAGGGATACAGCAGTGAGCAAGCAGACACAGTCCCTGCTTTCCGTGAACATATAGATTCTAGTTGGGGAGACACGTAAGCGTACAAGCAAAATAAATTCAGACTGGATGGAAAAGCACAGGCCAGAAAAGAGGAATGACTTCCTCAGTGTCACACAGCAAGGTGGAGGTAGTGCCAGGGTTAGCTGTGGCCGGCTGCATGGAAGCAGAGGGCTTGTGCTGGCCTTGGGTGGCTGGAGAGGGAAGGGAAGGGTGGCCCAGGTAGGAGCAGCATGACTGCCTGGAGGTGGACGAGGCATGTATCTGGGAGGGGGGTAGTCAGGGCCTCTGGAGGTGACCTTTCCTTTCCTTTGTCTTCATTCCCTCCTGGTGGCCAGATGCGCTACCCCGTATTTCCCAGAATTCCTTGCCTTCTCCCCCACCTCCCATCCTCTCCCCTGGCTGGGCTAAGGGGCCAGGCCTGGCCTCGCCTCTCAGACTTGGGCAGTTTTGGTGACAGGGGCCTCGCCTTGGTCTCCTCAAGGTCCTCGTCGGCTTCTCCTTGGGCCCCGGCAGGGACCTGCCCCTCCCCCTCTCTTGCCCAGCCCTCGCATCTCTGCTCTGCCGCCCCTGCTGGCATCACCCATTCTGGCCACTCCTGTGCTCCGTCCACCTCCATCTGCCTCTGGCCTAATATCTGTCTCTTTTGCTTTGTACTGTTCCCTCACTGGAATCATTAAGATTCGGATAAACCGTGAAGTAAGTATCTCTCTCCCCATCTCCTCCTCCTCCTCCTCCTCCTGTCTGTCTGACCGGCTATGTCTCAGACTCTCTCACAGTCTCTGGCTGTCTCTCTCTCTGTCTCTGTCCTCCTTCCCCTCCACCCGTGCGCCCAACACCAACCGTCCACTTCAGGGGCCGCCCAGGGCTGAAGATTCACACGATCCTGGTTTAAACCATTCCCTTCATCTCCTCTGCCCTGAGACGGGCCGGCAGTGTTGGGGTGCCTCCGGGTGCCTCCCCAGGCTCTGTTCTTCACCAGCTATCACCTCTGTCACCCTTGTCCCGGGCTCCCCATGTTGATGAATCCTCACTAGCCGCACCTTTTGCAGGCCTGGGAGGGGTGGGATGGGAGGAACTGCCCTGGGTGCTGCGTTTCCGCTGCTGCTTGGGGGTCAGGGCCTTCCAGGAAGCAAGGATAGCCCCGGGCAGTCCCCTTAATACTAGTTTCCCTGGTGTTCAAATCCCTTTGTGATCAGTTTGCTTGAAAGTCAACCCTCGCTACTTTGCCCTCAGTGTAGCCCTAATTTGAATGTATTATTTTGGGGGAGCAGTATGGGTATTTTATTTTCAAAAATTGTGCTGTGTTTGGGCCTTTTAAGAATGAAAAAACCCCAATTCATCCAGCAATCCTCTGATTTGTCTTTTAATACGTATTATTTTCGCAATAGTTGATGTCCGATGGGATTGTTTTCTTTTTTGGGTACTTTGTTTTATCTCCTTTTTTCTTTTACAAATATATTTCTTGCTTTTTTTATGATTGCAAAAATACAATTCATCATTAGACTTTCAGACAGCACGGAGATACCTAATATATAAAGTGTAAGGTCCCGGCTGTCCGCATCTGCTGGAGATGACAGTTGTCCCAGATGTGCTTCTGGACACCCTCTGCCTTGTTTTGAGTTTGTTTAAGCAGTTCATTTGTAAAGTTCCTAAACTTAAGTGGAATATTATGCCCACAGAAGGCAGTGGATGTACTCAGCCCTAGCGCCCCCCTTAGGAGGTGATGAATATAGGTCGTTGTAGCAATACTTTACGTCTCAATCTCCACAAAGCACACTACTCATTTAGTTATTGTCAGACTCTTACGAAATGCCCCGAGGAGACTTGGCTTAATTAATCTTCAAATGTCCATTAACAAGAGTGTCATTGGCTGAGCACCCGCTCTGTGCCAGGCACCTCAGGCGCATCATGCCATCCTTATCACACTCTGCAGGGTTGGGACCTGCATTTGGCAGATGAGAAAACTGAGGCTTAGAAATGTTGAGTGGCTTCCTCATGGCCCCACGGCTCTGGATTAGCTCAAACCCAGCCTGAGCCCTCCACCCTTACACGAGGCCCTGGATCTCTCCCTTCTGGGGCATCGGGATGCCCTGGGGTCTTGCCCACCCGTGCAAGTTCTCAGTCTCCCAGCTCCACCCACTCAGAGACGCCAGGGAAGGGTGGGTGTCTGCCACTCAGAAGCGCCAGGGAGGGGTGGGAGCAGGCCCCTAGGACATGCTGATGGCCCGGAGTGTGAAGACCTCTGCTCTCTAATCCTGGTCTCTAAAGTGGGTGTGCTCAAGGTGTCTCCTTATCTTCCTTTAACATCTGATCATTTAAAACTTTCCATCTCACTGTCCTCTGTGTGATATAATTGTGTAATACATGTACGCAATTAAAAAGTTAATATGCAGATATTGAAGGCCATCTGTCTAAAACCTTGTTCAGTTGTTTGCTGTATACTGACTAGCAACCGGGTGCTGGCAGTGTGCTGGGCGCTGGAGGGACAGAGATGGATGAATCAGAGAGACCCTGGCTCTCTCACGTGAGATTCTCAGGCAAACCGGTTTTAGGTGGAGTAGCCTGTTCCCAGCTTGACTAAGGCTGGGGGTGGAGGGCAGCGCTGGCAGCACCTCTGCTGGGCGCCCCTCTGACCCCAGATGCCCAGCAGCTGCCCTGAGGACTTGAAGCAGAGGCAGTGGCTGGGGAGATGGCAGGAGGGAATTAGGCTAGACCCAGAGAGGTTCCAGCAGTGAGGGCTGAATGACTCTGGGAGGCTTTTCGTTATTGGTACCGTTGACTATGTTTTGGTCATTTTCATGGGAACGTGTAGGTATACAACATGTGCATGTTTTGCTATTATCCTCATATTCTGGAGGAGAACAGAGGCTTCGAGAGCCTGGCTACTCAGAGTGTGGTTTGAAGCCCAGCCTTGGCACCACCTGGGATCTGGTTGGAAATGCACAATCCTGGGCCCTGCCCCAGACCTTCTGAATCTGAATCTGCCTTTTAACAAGATCTCCAGGAGATTCGTGTGCACAGTAAAGGCAGAGAAGAGCCCGCTTAGTGCCTGGAATCACACAGCTGCTACTTGGTAGAGTTGCAACAGAGACCCAGGTCAACTTGACCCAAGACTCAGATTCTTAACCCCTGTTGTAAACCACTGTCTGCCCAGGAATTCTTGACATTCACACCACTTAGATCTCCAGGAATTCTTGACATTCACACCATTTAGATCTTCAGGGGTACTCGATGGCCTTTAAAGCAGTAGTAATAGTAATGGCTGTTATTGATTAAGTACTGGTTTAGTGCTTGCCATGGTGCCAAGCCCTTGGCATATGTAACTTTATTTACTCCTCACAAGAGTCCAAGGAAGTAAATGCTATAAATATTCCCATGTTATAGATGTGAAAATACAGGCATAGAGAAGTAAAGGGATTTGCCCAAGGGCACATACTTAGCAAGAGCTATGCAGAGCAGGGATTTGAACTCTGGCAGTCTGACTCCAGGGCCCCTTGGGCCTGAGAAGCCCACGGGGCCAGAGGATTTGCTGGGAGCTGTATTGAGGGTGTGAACTTGAGGCAAGTGGCCGAGCTTGGTTGTTTCTCTTGCACCGGCCCTGCAGTACTTCTTACCTGTCCCGTGTTGCCTACATTGATTCCCTGGGTGTCTCCTGTGGGCAGGACCTCATGGGTGGCTAAGGGCCCAGGGTGGGAATGGAGTCTGGCTGGTTCCACTTCTCAGCCTGAGGGCTCTGGGGATGGAGGACGAAGTAGCTCTTGGCCTCTCTTTTGTGGGAGATAATGTAGGTAAAGTGCTTAGCACAGTATGTGACCATAATAGGGCCTCAAAAATGTATTATTATTTTAATAAATAATTATTTTAACTATTTGTTATTGTTTTTATTATTGGTTTTAAAGATTTTAAAACACATTTCATCTAAGGGCCATGAGCAACTCCTGTGCTCATTTGCTCCTAACCTGAAGCCTTCATCTGGCCACCCAAGCTCTGGGTGACTGGGGTAGTCGGGAGGGGCATTGCCCATTCTGGTTGCCCTGAGGGGGGCTGGGATAGCTGACAAGACCCAGCCTAGGATCTGGGGTTGCTTAGGGTCTCTGGGGCTTTAGGAACAGGGTCACCCCGCAATTTATTTGTCTTCAAACAGCAGCCGGGTTGTAAGCAGATTGTGGATAATTATCCCCAATTTATGAGTGGGGAGACGCTCTAGGCCCATAAAGGAGTTGTGTCCTCCCTAGGGTCACATAGCAAAGATGGGTTTAAACCTAAGACACTGGTGTCTAAGCTGTACTTCCTTCCTTACTTGGGGACTGGGAGGACAGGGTCACCCTGGTCAGGAGGGTGGGGCAGTTCCCTGGGGTGTGTGTGCAGCTTCTGGGAGAGGAGGGCGGAGGGGGCCTGAGCAAGTGAGGGGCTGCTCCCTGGGGTCTTAACACACCCTCTTCTCCTGTTCCAGGGTTACCACAGGTCAAACCACTTCATAGCCACTCAAGGTACCTGGCACCTCCGCCCATGTGCCCCTCAGTGTGCTGAGTGCCCTCTGCCTGCCTTCCTGCCTTCCCTGCTTCTCTGCCTGCCTCCCATCTGTCTCTCTGTCTGTCTGAGCCCCACTCTGACTGGGTGTCTGCAATCTGGCCATCCATCTCCACCCCCTCTTTGTGTTTTTGCTTCCCTGGTGTGCACCACCCACTTGTAGCTCCTGGTCCAGCTGTCTGTCTGCATGCAAAAGGGCCAGCCAGACTCGGTCCTCTCGAGTGTGGATTGTGTCTCTTGGTCTGGGGGCCGCCTGGGTCCCTCTGGCTGCGTCTTCCCGCCCAGCTGTCCATCTGTCCATCCCGCCTGGAGACTTGTGCCGGGGCCCTCTAGCTCTGCTTCTTGGGTTGCGCTCGGGATGAGGGGGGTCTCCAGGCAGGCCCTCCCTGATAATGCCCACCCCCAGGGCCCAACAGGCATGAGTTGGCAGTTGGTGGGGTGTGTGTGGGGTGAGCACGAAGCCCCCATTTGGGGCTCAGGAGTCTCCTGGCCTGGGGTGGTGGTGCGGGGCAGCCGTGTGCTGGGCCTGGGTGGAGACCTGGCCTCAGGGACAAGCACCCTCTGTGCCCCCAGGGCCGAAGCCCGAGATGATCTACGACTTCTGGCGCATGGTGTGGCAGGAGCACTGTTCCAGCATTGTCATGATCACCAAGCTGGTGGAGGTGGGCAGGGTAAGTGGGGCCGTGGGGGACAGGTGTGGTGGGCCAGGGGGCAGTGAAGAGCCCGCTGAGCCTGCCCCGCGGGGTCTCCAGGTGAAATGCTCGCGGTACTGGCCAGAGGACTCGGACATGTACGGGGACATCAAGATCACGCTGGTGAAGACGGAGATCCTAGCAGAGTATGTCGTGCGCAGCTTTGCCCTGGAGCGGGTGAGTCTCCTGTCGTCACGGGGCCCTTCCCAGGCTGCCTGAGAGGTGGGACAGAGCCCACCTCCCCCAGGCCAGGAGTGGAGGGTGGGAAGGGCACCGCTGCCTGCCCAGCAAGGCAGCTACTCGGTAACTGCTGGGAGCACCGTGGACGGGTAGAAAGGTAGCCGTCTTTGCTGGCGACTCCAAGAGGCAGTCGAGGCGATGAGGATGATGAGGATCTCAGCCCAGGTGCCGGTCCTGTTCTGTGCTGGGCGCTGTGCTAATAAGCCCGTTGCACGTATTGTTTCAGCCCTGGAAAGCTCTGTGGGATTAGGCCTTTGCCCTTAGCCCCATTTTACAGTTAAGGAAAGTAAAGCTCAGAGTGGTTACGTCACTCATGAAAGGCCACAGGGTCAGGGATGACCAGATCTTCCTAATCATGGTCCCATTTGATCGTCTGTAAAATCCTCAGAAGAAAGATAGTTTTCCCCCTTCGAACTAAGACCCGGAGAGTCAAAATGACCTCCTAGGGCTGTTGTGTAACCCAGGCGGTAGAGGTGGGTGACTAATGATGCAGGTTTGGCATCAGAAAGATCCTGGCCCAACTCCTGCATAATATCTGTCTCGTCTAACTTCGGGCAAGTGGTTTCTCCTCTTTCGAGCCATAGTTTTCACACCTGTACAATGAATCGTTAATACTTACCTCGTGAGTCTCACTGGGGTGAACTGAGTTCTTGCGGTGAGATGCTCACCCAGTGCCCGGCACACAGCAAGTGTCCGATAGACGCCAGCAGGGACTCTGACTGTTACTACTCTTGTCTCCCCAGAGAGGCTACTCTGCCCGCCATGAGGTCCGCCAGTTCCACTTCACGGCGTGGCCGGAGCACGGCGTCCCCTACCACGCCACGGGGCTGCTGGCCTTCATCCGGCGCGTGAAGGCCTCCACGCCCCCTGATGCTGGGCCTATTGTCATCCACTGCAGGTGGGGTGCCGGGAAGCCCAGGGAGCAGAGGGGCGGGGAATGGGGCTGTTGGAGGTCCCTAAACGAGGCTGGGCTTGGGTCCATCCTGCTCAGAGACAGAGGACAGGGGAGAATGACCACCAGGGGCCCTTTGCCCTTTGAGCTTTGGCTCTGGGGTTGGCACCCTCGTGTGCTCCCCAAGACCTGGGGAGGCCCTTCTCTCAGATGCCGAGGGGGTGCTGGAGACGTGGAGGGGGTGAGGGGTTGGCGAGGCACCAGGCAGGACTGAGTTCCATTTGCTTCCTTTGAGCAAGTGTGCCCCTGGAGCCCCCTTCTGGTCTGTACCCCCCTCCTCCCTTCCAGAGCAATCACTATCCTGACTTCTAAACCATAGATTCATTTTGCATGCTTTTGAACTTTGTATAAATGGAATCATACATCAGGTGCACTTTGGAATCTGACTTTCCCTTAACCTTATGTTTATAAGGTTCATCCATATTGTATCCTATTCCACTGGGTGAATAAACCACAATGTGTTTATCCACTCTGCTATGGATAGGCATTTCCAGCTTTGAGCTATTATGAATAGTGCTACTAAGGACATTCTGTTACATGTCTTTTGGCCGACACACACACACTTCTAGGGAGGTATGTACGTAGGAGTGGAATTGCTCTTTGTGAATGTTCAGCCTTACTAGGTACTACAAACAGTTTTCCAAAGTCGTTGCACTAATTCAAGTCCCCAGCAGCGGTGTACAGGACACCCGGTGGCCGTGTGTCTTGGCCGACACTTTGCTACTGCCATTTTCAAGCTTGAGATCTTGGTGTCATCTTTGTCCTCCCCCCTCCTCTCAACTCTGCTCAACCTGGTGCTGAATGTGAGGATCCCAGAGTTGGGTCCGACCCAGCCCAGCTCTCAAGGAGCTCCCTGTTGGTGAGAGAGACAGCCACATAAACAATGACCACGGAGCAGGAAGGAAGGTTTTGATAAAAGTCCACCCAAATTGCTCTGGGAGCTCAGAAGCATGACATCTGCTGGAGGATCCACTGAGTATGTGAGTGGGTTTGAGTGCGTAGGGCTTTGAAGGATGTACAGGAGATTTTGGGACATCCAGGAGACCAGAACGTTCTTGGATTAATGTTCTCTGAGCAGCACCTTTGTTCCTCTCCCCGAGTCACAGCTGCTAAGTTGGACTGGTTTCACATCTGCATTCTCCCTACCCTTTCTTTCCTCTTCTTCCCCAAGGCCCAGCCCCCACTCTGTCCTCTATCACATTTCACCAGAACTCTTCCAAGCAGCCTTGTCCCTGGCTCCTCCTGTATCCCCCATCCCCTGTGTGGTGTAGATATGGCCAGGGGCCCCAGGCACCCTCTTCTCTTCTTCTGCTTGGTCCCGGGCTTCCTCCCCAAGACCCTGACCTGGCCTGGGCTGCTCTCTCCCCAGCGCGGGCACTGGCCGCACAGGTTGCTACATCGTTCTGGATGTGATGCTGGACATGGCGGAGTGTGAGGGCGTCGTGGACATTTACAACTGCGTGAAGACCCTCTGCTCCCGGCGCGTCAACATGATCCAGACTGAGGTGGAGATGCAGCCCTCTCCCCGCTTCCCCTCCAGCAGGAGTGTCCCTCGTGCAGGAGCTCGAAACCTGTGGAGTGTGTCAGAAGGGTGTCCTAGGATGTCCCCTTGTTCTTTCGCATCCCTGCACTTGGCTGGCCAGCCTCTTAGGGTCTTCCCAAACTCAGCTCCACTGTGTTCAGTTGGGTGAGGTCAAACAGCACTGGGCCAAGGTCATAGGTTCCACGGTCAAGACATAATGCTTACTGGTTTTGTCTCACTAGACCTGTGACCCTGGGCTGTCCCCTCACCTTCAGAGCTTCTCGTAGGGTTGTTATGGGGATGAAATATGAGATAAGTGAGCAAACATCCCTGAAGGTTGTTTCAGGTACAGTGGGTCCAACCTGTAGTAACAGGTGGTTGGACTCCACCTCAGAGCAACCCGGCCTCAAACATGAGCTTGCCTCCCCCCTCAACCCTAAAATCGCTAACTTCTGCTCCCCTCCTGGTTCCTCATATTCTCATCTCCTGCTCCAGGAGCAGTACATCTTTATCCATGATGCAATCCTGGAGGCTTGCCTGTGTGGGGAGACCACCATCCCTGTCAGCGAATTCAAGGCCACCTACAAGGAGATGATCCGCATTGACCCTCAGAGTAACTCCTCCCAGTTGCGGGAGGAGTTCCAGGTGCGGCATGAGTGTATGTGTATAGGTGTGGTTTGTGAGTATGTGAGTGAGTGTGTGTGTGTGTGTGTGTGGGGGGGGTGTAGTATTGGGAGGAGGTCCTCAGTGCTGTAGGAGTCACCGAGGGCCAAGCAGGATGCACAGAGCTGGGAAGGATTTAGAGACAGTGGAGGAGGTGGTGCATCCAAGAAATTAAGAGCTCGGCCTTCGAAGTCAGATAACCTGGGCTCACATCCTGGCTTACCTAGTTAAGAGCTGTGAATAACCTTGAACAAATCACTTTACCTCTCTAAACCACAGTTTTCTTACCAGAAAAGAAAGACAGTTACTATTGTCCTTGCAGTCTTTGTAATCATTAGGATTCTTTTGGTTGCAAGTGATAAAAGTCCAGCTCAGTGGCTCTTGTAACTGAAAAGTCTGCGGATGGTGCAGCTTTAGTTATGGCTGGATCCAGGGGTTCAAATGATGATGCCAGGATTTAGTCTCTGTCCATTTTTGGTTCTGCTTTCTTCTGTTTTTGGCTTCATTCTCAGACCCACACTCTGGCCCCTCACAGTGCCAGGCTTATGTTATCCTTGCTGTCAGAAGACTCTGGAATAGGGCACTTCGTGCTCCCAGCAGCCCCAATAAAAGTCCCAACCAGACTCTCATGTGCCCATTTCTGAGCTGATCACTGGGACCAGAGAGATGGAGCACACTGATGGGCCTAGGCCTGGTTCTGGGGGCAGGGCCAGTCTCACCGTGTCACGTGACTGAGATGGGAGAAGGCTGGTTCTCCAGAGAAGTCTGAGCGTGGTCACTGGGTAGGGAGAGACCCCAGATGTCCTTGCTACTCCAAGGTTCCCGTGAGGGTTCGGTGGTACATGCCGGGTGCCTGGCGCTCTAGGACCGGCATAGAGTGATGTCACAGGAAATGTTCTCTGTGATTCCTGGAGAAGGATGTTGAGCCCTGAGGACCATGAGAGACTGGGTTCCCTGATAGGGAGCCCCAAGAACAAGAGAGGAAATGGAGACCCCGCGAATCAGGATGCATGAGGCATGAAGGCAGGAGGGTAGGGGAGGTGACCCAGAGTCCCTGGCTTGCTATTGTGCCAGGTGTCCCTTGACAGGCCGTGATGGAGACAGGTGACCACCTGTGTCAGGTCCCTGGAGTCTGCTTTGTGGAAGATGTGGGGTTTCAGGGCTTAGCCCCTTGCAAGCACCTGGTGATGATCCTCATGGTGCCCTCTGTGTCTTGAAGGCTGTGTATGTGCCAGGCTTGATATTATCTCACTTATCCTCCCAGCAGCCCCTTGAGGGAGGCATATTATTATCCCATTTTACAGTGGAGGGAAAATGAGGCTGAGAGATACCGTAGCTTGTCTAAAGTTACATAGGTGGTGAGGAGGCAGACTCCAGTCTCCAGAGCTCTGTCCAGGCCCCGTGCATCGTGGAGACAGGAAGCCTGCATCCCTCCCTCTCTCCCTTCCCTCTGGACCTCAGTTTCTCCATCCTTTAAATGGGCCTAGTAACCCAGCCCCATCTCCTTCATGGGGCTGGGAGGAGGCCCCACAAACACAGGAGTCACCTCCCTTTCCTCTCCCCACTCCTTGTAGACGCTGAACTCGGTCACGCCGCCGCTGGATGTGGAGGAGTGCAGCATCGCCCTGCTGCCCCGGAACAGGGACAAGAACCGCAGCATGGATGTCCTGCCGCCTGACCGCTGCCTGCCCTTCCTCATCTCCACCGACGGGGACCCCAACAACTACATCAACGCAGCCCTGACAGACGTGAGGGCACAGGGGTGGGGTGGGCTCTGGGTCGCTCCCACCCAGCAGCATCTGGGAAGGTCCGGCAGCCAGGGGGACAGAGCTGAGGGCTCTGATTAGGGGGACCCTCTGCCTTTCTTGGGACCAGGCCCATCGTGTGGTCCTCCTTCCTCCAAGGATCTTCCACTCAGGGCACTTAAGCCAGTGCTCCCCCTCAGGTGTTACCCCTGGCCTGAATAGAAGTCTAGGTGGTGGAGTTCAGACAGGGCTGTCTCCAGGGTCAGGCCCAGCAGAGCCTGGGGTAGGATGAGTGATTCGAGGGCTTTGACTGGGGAGGCTGGGAGGGTTTGGGGTTGGGACTTGAGATTTGATATCTGGAGCCAGGGGAGCTTGTCTTGGGGTGGTCGAGCTAGAGCCTGCCCAGGACCTGGCCTGGTGTAGTGACTTGTTCCCTGGGCCCAGCCTGGCCATGGTCTGAGGGCTCAGGAGCTGTTTAGGAGCCCCTTCCCTTGCTCCCAGCTCAGGGGGCTCCACCGCCTTTATTGGGCATTGCAAGCAGAGCAGGGGCTTTAGGGTCCAGTGAATAACTCCCACGTGCTGTGGGGAGTGAGTCTGTGAGTGTCCCCTCACTCCTTCCCAAACTGGACCCAGTTGAGAGAGAGGTGTAGGGGCCAGACAGGTGGAGGTGAAATGTGACCATTTTAAGAAAGCCAGTGACACTGGAGAATGTGACTTCAGCGATGTGGGTAAGTGGACTGGCTGCTCCTTCACCCCTCAGGCAGGCAGACCTGTCCTGCCGGACACAGCTGTCCAGCCACAGCCCCACACATGCCCCCTACGTCAGCGATAGGCCTTTACTGTGGCAGGAAGCAGCAGCAGTTGAATGCACACCTTCTGAGGACGGGCCGGCCTGGAAAAAAAGGGAAGGGGCCGAGCTCAGCGCGCCCGGTCCTCATCCCAAACCGCCCATGGCGGGAGGGCATGAAGGCGGGCCGAGGCCAGGTGTGTCACCACTGGATGTCCCTCCACGTGGAAGTGAGAGCTGTGGGGAGGGAGGTTCCCCTACAGCAGGGAGGAGGGAGATGGGCCTTTCTTGGCCCAGTTCCTGGCCAGGGCCCCTTGGCACGCAGGTGCAGGGGACAGTGGGGTTTCTCTAAGGAGGGAAAGCTCCCACACTGCTTCCCAGGGGCTTCTTGGAGCGAGCTGAAGGCAAGTGGGGGAGCGGCCTCGGCCACTGAAGGGAGTGAAGGGAGAGGGGGCCGGGGCCCTGGAGAGGTGGCAGAGGGTGCTGGCGAGCTTTGGATGGGGACGTAGGAATCTGTGGCCTCCCTCTCAGCTTGCTCTTTGGCCTCAGTGTGCCCATCTGCACATGGGGGGATGGAAAGGAGGCTCTCTGAGGTCCTGAGAGTCTCTGAGCTGGAGAGGGTCACATTGGCTCCCTGGCCTTGGATGGGAATGGGCGAGTAAGGTGGCGAAGCTTCCCTGGGGCCGTGATATCTCACACACTTGATCCCAGCCATGCAAAGCCTTTTGGCTCATGAACCATGAGTCCCAGGAGCCAGGAGGCCCTGATGCTTGGGTTGTAGCGAGCTAATCTCGGGGCCAGCTGGGGTCTGTTGTGGGTGGTTAAGTCTGCAGGGAGCTCCACTGGGTGCCCAGGCCTGAGTTTTGGAGTCTGGCTGGGCCTGGCCTTCAGGAGCTGGCTATCAGGGAGCCTTCAGTGAGTCCGGGGGAGGGTTCGGAAGAGAAGAGCATCAGGAGAAGGAGGGGGACGTGGCACAGGTGGGTCAAGGCAGGGCACCAGGAGGAGACTTGGGTCTGGAGCACTGAAAGGGGGGAAGGCTGGTGCCAGCCCACCTGGAGGGGCCAGGTTGGGAGCAGGGAACAGAGTCAGTACCGGTCACTGGTCTGGGGTCCTGGGTTGGGGTCTCAGACCTTTTATCCGTGGAGTTGGAAGGGACCTAGCTATTTATTTATTCAGACATATTTATTGAACCCCTACAAAGTTCTGGGCACTGGCCATACCCTGAAATCTCTGCCCTCCTGAACCTTGTATTTGGGGAATATGGGTTGAGACAGTCAACAAACAAATATGCAATGGAATGTCAGTCGCTGGTAATTTCTACAAAAAACAACCAGGCAGAAGAAGTATTTAATGTGGGTCTTGGGCTATGTGTGTGGCAATTTTTAATGAGTTCGTAAGGAGGGCCACTTTGAAGAGGTGAAGTTAAGCAAAGACCAGAAATAAGTGAGGGAGAGAGCCATGTATACACTTGGGAAATTTGTTCCCGGCAACAGGAATAGCAGGTGCAAAGGCACCGAGGCAGGGAGCAAGCTTGGCCAGCCTCTGCCTACCATGCCCAAGCTCCCATTGCCACCCACTGGGAACCTTTTGCTGTTTAGCTCCTGGGGGCCACGAGCTTGGGCATTAGAGGTCTGGGGACTCACCCCATCAACTCAGACCTCAGTTGCTGGGAAGCCTCCAAATTGGGCCCCTGGAGTCAGCCTGGTCCTTTGGGGGCAGAGCTGTGGTGGGCAGGGCAGGAGGACAGTCTGTTGCAGAGGCTTGGCAATGTCGGGGCACTGAGTCCTGGTTTCCCTGCAGAGCTACACGCGGAGCGCAGCCTTCATCGTGACCCTGCACCCGCTGCAGAGCACCACGCCTGACTTCTGGCGGCTGGTCTACGACTACGGGTGCACCTCCATTGTCATGCTCAACCAACTGCACCAGTCCAACTCCGCCTGGGTGAGGGCCCCGCTGGCCGGGCAGGCTGGCTACCTGCAGCCTAGGACCTCAGTGTGTTCAAGGGCACATCTCAAAAGTCAGTGGTTGGAATCCAGCTCTGCCACCTACTTGCTGAGTAGGGACCTTAGATGTGTCCTACTTCCTCCCAGAGCCTCAGTTTCCTTGTCTGTAAAACGAGGCTCAGACTAGAGAAAAATAGCTGTTCTTTATGGAGCATCTGATGTATGCCAGGGACTCTGCTTTGCACTTATGGGCTTCAGGTAAGAAAATTAAGACCCAGAGAGGTGAAGTGACTTCTCCAAGGTCACATAGCTGGGCAGTGGCAGAGCTGTGCCCCCTACCCTGGGCTGCCTCCTCCCAGAGCCTCTGCTTTTTCAGTCGCTCAACGAAACTGCTCATGATGGGGGCCTTTAAGCCAGAGTAAAATTCCAGCCTCCTTACCTTCTGACTGTTTGATCTAGGGTAAGTTAATCTACCTCTCTGAGCCTCAGCTTCCTTCTCTGTGAAATGGGGACTATCACAGCACCTGTTCTCTCAGGGGTTATTGTCAGGACCATGTGAGATGTATGCTTAGCACTGTGTCATGCCGGACACATAGCAGGTGCTCAGTACATGGCAGGGATGAAGATGATGAGGGTGACAGTCACTTCTGAGGTTGGTCCAGACAGTGGTCAGTGATTTCAGCCTAGGGGCAGCTACCCTCATTTCCTTTCAGGGCTCCCAAAGCTGGAACTCCTGGGAGGTACAGACGCCCAGCCTTCCACCCTGCATGACCATCTTCTCTAGACCTCTGGGCCCCCACTCGCCCCAGGTCCCCATCCCAGGAGGCCCAGGAAGATTTGCTGTAAAATGAGCATGACAGCCTCTTAATGGCTGCCTGGGGAAGATTGTTAACTGGGTTCTTTGCAAGTCAGGCGCTTGGTATAAATGACCTAGAACTGCAGGGTAATGGGCTCCAGCACCTGGGCAGGGAATCCCATGTGTCAAGGACCTGCCCTTGCTAAGATGGAGGTGAGGGACCCATAGGGAGTCTCACACAGATGTCATTCACTGGTCAGCCATTTGCTCATTCATTCAACCACCTTTCCTCACGGGCCACTCCCTGTCAGCCTGGTGGGGAGACAGAAGAACACACGGCCCCTCCCAGATCTCACGGTCCAGGGGTAAGTAGGTACAAAAACTGATCATGACAGCAGAGGGAGAGGGCTATCATGGAGCTGGCACAGGGACACACAGGAGCCTGGGGGGATGCTGGATCAGGGAGGGCTTCCTGGAGGAGGTAATATCTGAGCTGAGATGTGTAGGAAGGGTAGAGTTAACTAGGTGAAGAGGTGGGAGATGAGTGATCCATGGAGAGGGAGCAGCATGTGTAAAGTCCTGAATGCAAGGAGTTGCCAGGCCCCCAGGCAAAGGAGGAAGGTAGTGTCCTCTCTTCGTGGTCAGAGAGGGAGGCAGATGGAGCGGGGTGTTGTCTGGGAGGAGCCTAGGGACCATTTCACAGATGGAGAAACTGGGGCCCAGAGAAAGGAAGAGCCTTGCTAGAAGGCTGCTTAGAAGCTGGGGCCTCGGACCAGCTGCCCAGAGGACCCGTGTATGTATGTGTGTGTGGGCTGCTTCTCCTGTGTCCCTCCACTGTCTTGAGTCTGTGGCCTGGAGGGAGTACATTTAGGACCCTGACTGCACGGAGGGATCTTGGGGCAGGAGTCGGGGTGCTGAGCTGTGTTGCAGCACAGGGACACCTCACGTCTGTGAGCTGTTGCTGGAGGGCCGAGGCAGCAAGAGAGAGGGCCGTGGGGCAGGGGTGCTGGCGTGGGTGGGGGTGATCTGAGGCCTGTCCCTGGAAGAGGCAACTTCGTGTAGGTGTGTGTGCTGGTGAGTGTGCTGGGTGTAGCTGTCTCGTGGCACGGTAGTGAGTGTCCGTGTACCACTATAAAGGGTTTGCCTCGGCTGACCTGAGTGTGTCAGGACAAACGCACTGGGGCGGGCCTGCACTGCCGTCTGATGGGTGAGCGGTGGGATGTGGGGGGAACTGAAGGTGAGTCTGGAGTGAATGGCGGGCCCCGGGCAAGCGTGGAAGTCTGGGGGTGGGTGTGAGCGGCGGCTGCCCAGCCGGCTCTGCTCAGCTCCGCTCCGCCCCCTCTGCCCGCGCTCCCAGCCGTGCCTGCAGTACTGGCCTGAGCCGGGCCGGCAGCAGTATGGCCTCATGGAGGTGGAGTTCGTGTCAGGCACAGCGGACGAGGACTTGGTGACCCGCGTTTTCCGGGTGCAGAACATCTCTCGGGTGAGTGATCTGGGAGCTCCAGGATGAGAACCTGGGTGGGGGCTGAGTGGCTTTGCATGACCCTCTTGAGGTCCCCAGGGGGCCGTGCAACCCTTGGCACTCATGTCCCCTGGCTGAGTGCCTGCACCCCCAGCTGCAGGAGGGGCACCTGCTGGTGCGACACTTCCAGTTCCTGCGCTGGTCTGCGTACCGGGACACGCCGGACTCCAAGAAGGCCTTCCTGCACCTGTTGGCCGAGGTGGACAAGTGGCAGGCAGAGAGCGGGGACGGGCGCACCGTCGTACACTGCCTGTGAGTGCCGGCCCTCCCTCGACTGGGAAGAGGGGTCAGGGCCCCACGGGACCGGGGCAGAGGCCAGTGTGAGAGAGGGCCTCAGGGCTGGCACCCAAACCCTGAGCTCCCAGACAGCGCGGCCTGGACTCTGCCCAGCCAGGCGAGGCTGGCCCTGCCTTCCACGGAGGAGCCCAGTCACTTTCCAGGGTGTGGACTCAATCCTGAACACCCACCCAGTACCCTCTGTGTGATGTTTGACTTTGCCAATTTAATTAGAGAGAGTCTTGTCAGAATAGTTAGTTTAGCCCATGATATGGTAATATACTTTTCAAATCAACGGAATTCTGGTCTTTGTTCATGGCTGCATGCATGTAGCTTTTTTCATTCATTCATTCACATGCCTCATTCACAGATTCATTTATTCACTCACGTCTGGGTGCAGTCACTTCTTTGCCTCCCACTTTTTCATGCTTTCAGCACTTACCCTTCCCGGTGTCAGGCTGGGCACGTGGCGGGCAGGCGCAGGGAGCTGAGTCAGGCAGGACCTGGCCCTCGAGGGCTTTTGGTTCTAGTGGGAGAGACCCCTTGAGAAGGGGACAGAGGGCCTAGTCCGTCCCCCATCTCCCAAGAGGAACCCCACACCCCAGGTCACAGGGAACAGTGGAGGGAGAGGGCTGGGGACTGGGGGAATGGGAGGGTCGTGAGAGGCCATGGGTTTGACTGGGAGTGTATCTGTGTTACTAGGGATGGCTGGTGTTCCCAGTGTTTGTTTTCTATCCTGCTCTCTGGTTTTTTGCTTGCTGCTCTGCAGGCCTCTTCGATCGCTGGCTTTCTCCCAGTGTCTTTCTCCTGGAGTGTGTCTGGCCCCCTTTCTCTCGAATCTGCTCTGTTTCTCTTGGAAGCTCTGCCTTCCTAGATACCTTCCACTTTGGATGCTAGTCTTTTATCCCCTTAACCTTCTCTTCCTGCTGCTTGCCTCTGGGCTCCCTGACTCCTCCCATCTGGGTTCCCTGCCGCGCCCCTCCCTTCTGGATTCCCTGGCCCTGCCCTGCCCTTCACCCTTGAGTTCGCCCTACCCACCAAGCCCAACCCCAAATCTTTCGTGTCTCTCCTTTAGAAATGGGGGCGGCCGCAGCGGCACCTTCTGCGCCTGCGCCACGGTCCTGGAGATGATCCGCTGCCACAACCTGGTAGACGTTTTCTTTGCTGCCAAAATGCTTAGAAACTACAAACCCAATATGGTGGAGACCCTGGTGAGGCGCCATGTACCCCTTGCCCAGCCACTTCCAACTTCCCGGTCCATGCCCGGCCAGGCCCCTCAGCGCCCCTCTCCGTTATCTGGCCCCCACAGTTGGGCCTTGGGTTCTAGTCCTCTGGTGCCAAAATGTTACCCCCATTTCTCCCCTTCTCCCCATCGATGGGGCAGGGCTCATGCTTGCCCCTTTGCCCCAGTACTAGGGAGGGACCAGGCTGGTGATTCCTTCTCTCCCTCTCCCAGGATCAGTACCACTTCTGCTATGATGTGGCCCTGGAGTACCTGGAGGGACTGGAGTCAAGATAGCAGGGGCCCCTGGCCTGGGGCACCCACTGCGCACTCAGGGCCAGGCCCACCATCCCGGACTGACAAGGAAGACCTGCGCCCCCAACTCTGCTCAGCTGTAGCCCTCACAGGGAAATTACCGGAGTGGGCGCTGGGCCATCCCGGTGCCCCCTTCCAGTGTGGGCAGGGCCTTTCAGCACCTCCGTGGGTATGCTGCGGGCCAAGGAGGAGCTTAGCAAGACTGCAGCCCAGCCCACCTCTGCGGGGTCCTGCAGGCCTGCTGAGAGGCCTGGCGCTGCCTGGCAGAGTGATGGGCTCAGAACTGCCGGCTCTGGGAGACCCAGGCTCAAGCCCCTGGATTGCATCCCAGCCCTTGGCAGAGATGAGTGAGGCCCTGTAGAGCAAGTGCCAGACCAGGGTTTCCACCCAGCTTGGCTGGACATGGGTAGAGAGTGCACTGGGGCTTGGCATCTAGCACCCCATCTGGCCCAGCCCCTGAGGGTCCTGGGGAGACTGGACTCTGCCCTGATTTGCCAGTGGGCACTTCAGACTCGTCCTCCCAGGGGGAGCTTCAGCTCCCTCCTCCACCTGCTGCCTCCCTGCAGCCCCAGGGATATTTTGCTCATGATTCCCACCCCCCCTCCATTTCTGCTTCCCTGAATGTGCTCTGAGCTTCCCCGAACCAGGATCTGCCCATCCCTACCCTGTCCCGTGTGGGGTCCCTTCCCCGCTTGACCCGATGTCTGCAGAATGAAGTCACCTCAGCCCCCACTGCCTATAACTTTCAGGCCTCACTGGCTGGGTCCTGCTCAGCCTGGGTCAGTGACAATCTGCAAGGCTGAATGACAGCCCCTGGGGTTGAGGTCCCTGTGGCTTCTGGTCTGGCTGGCCACTGGGACGCTATTAAATCAGGGGTGCTCAGCACCCCTAGAGTTTGGAGAAAGAAGGTATATTTTGGGATGGAGGATCTCTGCTTTTTTTGTTTATTTTATTTTTTGATGGGGGGGTGGGAAGGTCTCTTTAAAATGGGGCAAGCCACACCCCCACTCCGTGCCTCAATTTCCCCATCTGTAAACTGTAGATATGACTACTGACCTACCTCGCAGGGGGCTGTGGGGAGGCATAAGCTGATGTTTGTAAAGCGCTTTGTAAATAAATGTGCTCTCTGAATGCCACAGAGCAGCCTTATGTGTGTCTGGCCGGCCTGACTGGGGCCTGCTCACCTGCCCCCAGCCTCCCAGTGCAGCGGGAGGGCCCTGGTCTGGCCTTGAATTTTCCATCCATAAAATGGGGGGAGGGGCATGGACCAGAGCATCGTTCAGGGGCCTTCCACTTGCAGAGCTGGTTCCAAGGGACCTTGGCTCTTGCTGTCTCCACCCAAGCCTCTGAAGCACTTACTCAGACAGGGGGCTTTATCCTGAGACCTCCGAGGGCCACAGAGCTGCCTCTCAACCCCTGGGGGCCTGGATCTAGGTTGAGCTCCTTTGCGTCCAGCATGGGAAGCTCAGGCTTCAGTGTCAGGCAGATGGTCCCCAACATCTGTGCGACCCTGGGCAAATCGGCTGCCTCTCCTGGCCTTGGTTTCTTATCTGTAAAATGGGGACAATTCTATCATGATGAGATGAGGTAGTGGTTAAGTGCCTGTGTGGTGCCAGGTGTGCAGAAAGAGCTCCATTTAAAACACAACACAGATAGGATAGAGCAGACGCATATCTCGTGGGGATGATTGTCCAGCTGCCTGAGTCCAGCCCATTCCCAGTCTCTGGCTTCCTCCAGGGGTGGAGTGGGAGGAGTAGTGCACTGGTTGGCAGGGTCCTGAGTCACTCCTGACTCTGTCACAAACTCGCTGTAGGACTTGGTGAAGACACTTCCTGTTTCTGGGTCTCAGTTTCTTCATATGAAGACTGGCTCTGTGATGTACTGATTCAGTTCACACACTGGCTGACTCTGCCTCAGTTTCTCCATTGGTTAAAGGATATGACCCATTCTAACGACCTCGCAATTCAACATCCTTTAATCTGAATTTAACAATTTTTAGACCGTTATGATCCCATTTAGCTAAGGCACAAACTGACCCCCTCACACTCATTCTGAACTGACCATTAAGCCTTACCTGACGGGCCGCAAATGTATGTCATAGATACTGGCCAAGCAATGGAGTATAACTTGCTTTGACCAACAGAATGTGGCAGAATTGACATCAAGTGAGCTCTGGCTTCTAGACCTCAAGGGGCATTGCAGCTTTTGATTTTGCCCTCTTGGCACTCTGCCACGTAATGAAACCCGTCTTGCCTACTGGGAGATTTGAGGGCATGTGGAGAAGAGCCAACATGTGGTGAATGAGGCCATGTTGGGCCCTCCAGCCTGGCTGACCTGTCAGGTGAGTGTACTTATATGATTAAATGTAGCAGAAACTGTCCAACCAACTCCCAGAACTGGAAGAGATAATTGTTCTTTCTTCTAAGCCAGTAAGTTTGGGGATTGTTTGTTATACAGCAAAAGCTAACTGATTACATATGTGTTCTGTGCAGTGGGTCAGCGGCCCTGCTTCTCCCTCCATCAGGTGCTGAGTTCCTTAAGGGCAGGAAGTGTTTCTGTGTCCATCTGAGTGTATCCACTTCTCAGCCAAGCACTGGACTTGGAGCTGATGCTCCGGAAATGTTGGCGTGAGGGAGGGAGGGAGGGTGGTGTGGTTCTGCCTGTCTGTCTGGCCTTACTTGACCTTTCAGAGGAGCTGGGAGGGTGGGTTGTGTGTTAGGAGAAGCACCAGCTTCAGAATCAACAAGCCAAGCTCCCACATCCCCCCAGCTGGTGACCTTGCTCAAGTCCTTGAACCACCCCAGGTTCAGTGTCTTAATCTAGAGAATGGACATAGCATTACCTACTTGCAGGATTGGTTGTGAAGTCTGGAGATAAAATTGTTTAGAAAGAACTAGCAGAGTCCCTGGTGACATTACTGGCCCTCAGTCAATGCCATCTCTTACCATAACACTGAAGTCTCCGGGTAGTGAACGTGATCACCATTGCCTGTCGCTGAACACCTGCAGGCTTTGCCTCTTCCTTAATCCACACAACAGCTCTTCAAAGTAGGGGCCCCCACCCCTTCATTTTAGAGGTGAGGAGACGGAGGCTGAGGGAGGCATTTCCTCACCTAAAGTCACAGCCATCGCACGGCAGAGCCCAGACTTGAGCTTGAGCACACGCCAGGCGGACTCCAAAGCCCGGGCCTTTAACTGCTCTGCTCTGTGCCTTTCCGGGTGGCGTTGAGAGCCAGACGATCCCTTGATACAACACCAAATGGGTGATCTGTGGCCTGGGCGCTGATTTTCAGATGCTGTGAAATGTGTCAGAGGCAGTGGCCTCTCAGACAAGGCTGCCTGGAGCACAAGAAGACGAATGGTCCAGCCTGGCTCTGCTCAGGGCCACGGGCAGAGCAGATGTGGGGTAGAAGCCCCCGCCCGCACCACTCCAGTAAATAGGATTTCCACAAGCACCGAGGGGCCAGCCGCCTATCGGCCCTGATTGGGACATGTTATATATCCCGGGCACCCAGGAGATGGAGCCGTGACTTTGACAGAGGCTAAGGCCACTTGCAAGGCCCTAATTGAGAGCGGGGCCTGGCTGCTCCCTGTCACTGGGTTCCTGCTGACCTCCCCCAGCGGCCTCTGCTGGACAGGGGCTTAATAGACACCCCCAGGGCTGAGGCCAATGCAGAAATAACGGTGTCGTTATGTGGGCAGAACCTACCTTGTGATGTGGTGACATGAGCAGGGACTATGGCGTCCAAGGCTCTTGGTCCGCGGGCCTCCTACTCTCAGGGGCACTGAGACCAGTCCTGACCTTCAGTGAGCCTCGGGGGCCTCATCCGAGAAATGGGAGAAGAAAGAACCAGAGGCTGTGGTGCTCCCAGGGCAGTGGGAGGCTGGGTGGTGTTGATGGAATTGGAGGGACCTATGGTTTCAACAGGTTCAGGCTGAGCGACGTCCTGCTGGTGAAGGACGAGAGCCTTGGACGTGGTGATGTGAAAGAGCAAAGCTCCACATCCTGGCTATTGTAAATAGTGCTGCAATGAACAACCTAAATGTCCGTCGACAGATGAATGGATAAAGAAGATGTGGCACATATATACAATGGAATATTACTCAGCCATAAAGAGAAACGAAACTGAGTTATTTGTAGTGAGGTGGATGGACCTAGAGTCTGTCATACAGAGTGAAGTAAGTCAGAAAGGGAAAAGCAAATACCGTATGCTAACATATATATATGGAATAAAAAAAATGGTACTGATCAACGTAGTGGCACATATATACAATGGAATATTACTCAGCCATAAAGAGAAACGAAACTGAGTTATTTGTAGTGAGGTGGATGGACCTAGAGTCTGTCATACAGAGTGAAGTAAGTCAGAAAGGGAAAAGCAAATACCGTATGCTAACACATATATATGGAATAAAAAAAATGGTACTGATCATCGTAGTGGCAGGGCAAGAATAAAGACGTAGACATAGAGAATGGACTTGAGGACATGGTTGGGGGGAGGGGGAAGCTGGGACGAAGTGAGAGAGTGGCATGGACATATATACACTACCAAATGTAAAATAGATAGCTAGTGGGAAGCAGCCGCATAGCGCAGGGAGATCAGCTCAGTGCTCTGTGACCACCTGGAGGAGTGGGGTAGGGAGGGTGGGAGGGAGGCTGAAGAAGGGAGGGGATATGGCGACATGTGTATGCATATGGCTGATTCACTTTGTTGTACAACAGAAGCTAACACAGTATTGTGAAGCAATTATATGCCAATAAAGATCTTTTAAAAAAAAAAAAGCAAAAGAAGCTCTATTCAGCATTTAGAAGGCACAGGGCACGTTGCCAAGTGCTCCTTGTGGACTGCCCTGTCATCCTCCGAGGAGGCCTGTGAGGCAGGAATCGTTGTCACCCCACTTTATAGGTGAGGAGATCCTGGCTCCGTGAGCTTAAGCGACCTGTCCAAGGTCACAGAGCCATCGAGTGACTGACAAACAGCGGCAGCCAGAGCGATCGCTTGAAAAAATACGCCAGGCCCCATCACCAGCCGCTCAGACCCTCAGTGACCGCCCACTGCTCATGGGCGAAGCTGAGTTCCTGGCCGTGGCCTCCGAGGCCCTGCCTGAGGGGCTCCGCCCTGTCCCTGAGTGTCCCTCCTGCTCCTTTGCTCGCTCGGGCATCACTTCTCCTCACTGCCCTGAGCCCTCAGCCTGGCTGCCCTGCAGCAGTCTCTGTGTGGCTGGTCCTTCTTGGTGTCCAGGTCCCAGCTCAGATGCCCCCTAGAGAGGCCTCCCTGACTGCCCTGAGGGGACCCCCTGCCCCACTGTCCTGTCTGTCTCAGGGCCTCACCCCTGGTATGTCCCTCCTTCTCTCCCACAGTGGGTGATGAGCTTATTTATTCACTGGTTATTTGTTCACTGTCTCGCCCTCCAGACTGTGAGATGGCGGGGGCCATGTGAATCCGGTCCCCCTGTGTCCCCAACACTGAGCACAGGTGCCTGCCATGTGTCAGACGCTCAATGAATATTTGCTGAATAAATGAAAGTTGCAGAGGGAGGACACGAACTCAGGCCTGCCTTGCTGCAGAACCCATACTCTGAAACACATTATTTTAGTCTTCCAGGTGGTCAAATGGCTTGATGCCATTTGAGGCCTTGTTCCAGTGCTGGCTTGGCCACCACCATGCTGTGTTGCCTTGGGTAATCACCTGCCCTCTCTGGGGCTCTGATCTGTCCAGTGAGGAGGTAGAATCAGGTAGGGCACTGACGGTTCAATATTAGTGACCATGGGGCTGGCATTGTTTGGTGGTGGTGCCAGGCCACTGGCCTGAGCATCTGCTCTCTGAGTCTGGTGAAACCTTGGGTGTGGTTTGGGCTTTGGTCTGATGGGTCTGGGCACCTACCCTAGCAGGTCCTTGGATTACATTGAATACAGACATTATCCCTAATCTTCCCAGCAACCCTGAGGTAGATACAGCCAAAACCATTTGATATATGAGGAAACATGCTCAGAGAGGTGAGGTGAATTGCTTAAGGTCACACAGCCACTAGAGAACCAAGTCAGAATGAGAACCCACGTCACCTGACTCCAAAGTCCTTGCTCTTGTAATCCTCACAGAATTCTGGAGAATCTGAACGTGAACCACATTAACTACTTGCAATTTCTCTTGTCCGTGGATCAATCTTCCCTCTCAACACATGCTCAAGCCAGGCTCAGCCACAGACAGCTGTAGACAGGCTTAGCTGAGGCCCACAGTCAAACAGCCTCCCAGACTCAGTGCTTGTCACCTAGTAGGCCTGCTGATAATGCTGTTGGATGAACATTTGAATGTCTGTTGAATCTGCAGATGGTGGGGCTGGCCTGACTCAGCAGGAGCCAAGGAGCTGAGAAAGCCTCTTCAAAAGAAATGAAATGCATCCCAACTCACTTCCTACTTACTCCCAGGGGTGGGGAGAGGGAACCTGTCCAGGAATTTTATTTTCTGTTCATTTGAAAGCTGAACAATGTGGCTTTCTTGAGCTGTGTTTATTATGGAACTGCATTCTCTTTCTGAAGAGCACTGCGGGGCAGAGTTCACTCCCCAGGGCCACAGCCCCTGCCTGCCCCTCCCTCTGCTAAAGGCAGGGAAACCCTTGCCCCTCTAGCCTCTTTCCCTGACAGACTCTTTGCTCCCTTCCATTTCTGTCTCTCCCACAATACCAGTTATCTATTATTTTGTCTCTGAGCTTCAAATACATCCTTCTTTGCCCTGCTTTGAGATACTGGAGCTGGACCCTGTAAGCAGTTCTCTTTTGCCAGCTGGAGCAATGTTAGGCTTTGTCAATAGGGGGCACTAGAGGGACACTGTAGGTGATAGCAGGAGTGCACTGCCATTCCAGCTTCTGATCCTCCACCCATCTTTTTTTTTTTTTTTCTCAGTACGGGGGGAGCCATGACCTCAGTGGCCCTTGTGGACCAGCTCTGGATGTATCCTCAAGCTTCGCTCTCCAGAGGGCCTTTTCTACAGACAAGTGCTAGCCCATATTCCCTGGCATGTTTCTTAGCCACTGGAGGCTGCATGTTCTTGTGGTCCTCATACCGTCCCTGAAGAGGTCTGAATCTCAGTCTTGGGGGAAGACTTTCTCCTCAGTCTTTTAGTTCCATCATTATTCGCTCTCCCTCAGCCTAGACATATTAGCTGCTTTATTTTGCAGACCACTTTTTCTTCTGGGTGTTTCTTTCTTGCTGCTTCCAGGTTCCTTAGAATCCTCTTTCACCCCCTGTTAGTAATTAACTACCTTTGCTAGTTAACAATTCTTTATATTAAACATTTCCATGCTCAGTTTATGGGTTCTGAACTCTGTCTCTTGACTGGATTCTAATCGATATAGAATTGGGAGCTGGGGTGGACCCAGGAACAGACCTTCAAAGGTGAGATTTCGATTGGTTTTGTTGTGCCCTTGGGCTTGAGCACAGTGCTGTGCTCCTTGCCAATGGGACATGGGATGCTACTAATCAACAGCATAGTGGCATCGTAATTATGCTATCACCTGTGATGGATTTTGATGCAATGCTAATTGAAGCAAGTGTCTGGGGATCCCAAGTGATTAGTGCACTTGACCATCGTGTCAGTAATTATGACTGCAAAGACTGTGGTGTGACATGGATTTTTTTTTTTAAACATCTTTAGTGGAGTGTAATTGCTTTACAATGGTGTGTTAGTTTCTGCTTTATAACAAAGTGAATCAGTTATACATATACATATATCCCCATATCCCCTCCCTCTTGCATCTCCCTCCCACCCTCCCTACCCCACCCCTCTAGGTGGACACAAAGCACC